>NC_046156.1:15182989-15280489 GCF_011064425.1 Rattus rattus
GGGTTTTCTTTTGGTGTTGTTTTGTTTTTATGAAACAGAACCTTCCTCTGTACCTCAGGCTGGCCTTGAACTTGAGATCTCCTTACTCTTGCCTCCTGAGTAAAGGCTCTCACAAGTGTGCTCTGTGACACCTGGCTAGATAAAATACAAGCAGTGTAGAATACTGTCGGGATTATAGTGTAAAAATAGTGTAAAATAAAGAGGATTGTGTTAGGCAAGAGGCAGGGTGCGGAGTGGGATGTGGAGAACCAAGGTGATGGGTTATTTCCTCCTGGCCCAGGTACCTTTGAGTCACGCTCTTCCAGAGTTCAGTCCTGCACCTTCAGAAGTTACTTTAGGCTTCTTTCCAATTCTGAACCATGAGCAAATCACAAACACATTTGACAACAATATGTTCCTCTTGCGTAAATGTCTCTTCTAGGCCACATACATAATTAAAATCCTGTTGACTCAGGGATACTCTCAGAACTGAATGTCCAAACTCCTTAACTTCCTTTTCTAACCAGACAGCGCAGCTGCCAAGAGCTCCCAGGCCTTCTGCCCCTCCCCTCTGTGCATAATGATACATTACATATGGATAGCATATATTGCATGTGCCAGGAGAGGTTCCTATGACTACTTATTTGAACGTTGTTGTTGTATATACACGTGACCAAAACCACAGTGCACCAAAGCAGCAGTGAGAACGGTCGTGGGCCGGGAGTGGGTGTAGTCCGAGAGTCTCTTTTTCCAGGAACACTTGATGTAAGTCTTAAGCAGTGAGCCTTGTGCCTGCGAAGCAAAACTCGCATAAGGAGAAGGAACACTTTAAAAACTATTGTTGCTACTGTACAACCCAAATCCTTCTTGCCGCCAACATTAAATGAGGAAACCACTTTTTAAAGGTCTTCAAAACACAGACGAGGCCCGGAATAAAGCATTCTGGATTTCCCTCAACCTTAGGCAGTGCCAGATTTAAACCAGACGTGGAAATCGATCCTATGCTGCAGCCCTCTAGAGAACGGGGTTTCACAACGATCTCAGGAAGTTGTTCCTCTGTTCCTCCCGGTCATGAAATGCTTACTTTCTAACTTAAATCCCTCGCGCTCCAATTTCAGCCTCGTTCCCTCTGCACCGCCTAAATATCACTGCCCGAGGGCTGAAGAGGAGTTGCTTATTTACCAAACCAAAATTATGAAAATATTCGCAGTGGAAGTTAAACACACAGCCTGTAGCTGGCTGGAGCGCCTTTATTCCTGCACAAATGTTTAAATATGGTATGGGCTCTTATTCAATTTTCCAAACGTCTCTGTTTTTTCCAGAGGTCCCCAGGAGATCTGTCCATCTTTTAAAGCCTTTATGTAATTATATTAGCACCTCTATATAAGTTACAAACGATTACATGTTACTATGTCTAGGCAGTGTAATTTTGGATTAGATAGCACTTATTTGTACTTAAATTTATAACTTGTTTCAGAAAAGCCTCAAACTTTGGGGAAGGGGGTACATTAGAAAACTAAGAGTGCTTTTGCGTGTGTGCTCTATGTCTGTGTGTGTGTGTGTGTTATATGTGTGTATACATGTCTGTGTGCATGTGTGTGGTATATGTGTGTAAACATATCTTTGTGTGTATGTATGTATGTATGAGTATATGTGTGTATACATGTCTGTGGGTGTATGTATGTGAGTGAGTGGGGAGGCCAGAAGCAGCTGGCATCAAGTGTCCTTTATTCTACTCTATTCTATGCATTTATTTATAGTTTTGATCAGTTACCTATTTTTATTAAGTGTGTATGTATGCCTACCTGTATGTATATCTATGTACCTCATGAAGGTTAGAAGAGGGCATCTAGTTTCCTGGGACTGGAGTTACAGACAGCTATCAGCTACTAGACATGGGGGCTAAGAACCAAGCCCAGGTTCTCTGCAAGAACAGTGAGTGTTCTTAACCACTGAGCCATCTCTCCAGTCCCTGTCTATTTACTTTTAATGAACTTACTGTGGTTGGGAAGACTGACCAATAGGAAGGAGCTTGTATTGCTCTTGCAGAGGACCGAGCTGGTTTCCAGCCACTCACGTGACCCAGCCTGTAACTGGAGCTCCAGGGGGATCTGAGTTTCTATCCTTTGTGTACACTTACACCCATGTACACACACACACACAGAGAGAGAGAGAGAGAGAGAGAGAGAGAAATGGGAGCGGGAGAGGGAGGGGAGGGAGAGACTGCCTGCAGCAGTCTGCTGGCCTCCTGTCTCCACTTCCCATCTTGCTGCAGGCACAGGGGGTTACAGCCGACATCTACAAAGTCCATCTGTCTATGCATATTCCAGGGATCTCAGGTCATCATCAGTCTCGCACGGCAAGCCCCTTAACCAAATAACGCCTCTCCCTGGCCTCTCAGCCTCACTTTATGAAAGCCCTCATTGCAGTAGGCACTTGACCATTGAGCGCCCTCATCTCTGCCTCCCCTGGGCTGGGATTACAGAAGTGCGCCTACATGCCCAAGGGTGAGGACCGGAGTTCCTACCCCCAGCAGGCTTGGTGTTGTATCCCTTAACCCAGCCCTGGGGGCTGCAGAATCAAACAAATTCCTAGAGCTCACTAGCCAGCCAGTCTAACTTAACTGGTGACTAAGGAAGACTTTTAATATGGACTCTTGGCCTCCAAACACACACACACACACACACACACACACACACAGACACACACACCCTCCAGATGGTGATGTGAGAAATTTCATAGATTGGGTTAACTATTATGGGAAGATCCACTCTAAGTGTGGGTGGCGTCATTCCCTAGGCTGGAAATAAAATGGGCAAACAAGATGAGCGTCAGCATTCATCCTCTCTGCTTCCAGGCTATAGATACAGTGTGATGGTCCATCTCTCAGTCCTGCTGCCTCGACTGTCCACTATGGTCCACCATGGTTGACTGCTACCATGACTGTTCCACTACGGGGGACGGTGCCCTCAAACCATGAGCCAACCTGTCTTTCCTTTAACTGTGTTTGTCAAGTGTTGGTCACAATGATGAGAAAATTAACTACTTCAAACATACTGTTCTCCAGTGGGTGAGAACTGAGCTTCCAGGCTTCAAAAGACTCCTCCCTCTCTCCAGTCTCCACCAAGCCTCACCCTGCAGGGCTACAGAAAGGCACTGTTTCTAAATTATGACCTTTGCTTCCTTTGACAAAGGAGTTGTAATGCTCAGGCTAAACCTAACTTCCTTTTAAAATTCAGAAATCCTTTTAAGCAAGAAAGAGAATAACCTAAGTCTTTTTGTTACTGTTTCTACAAGCACACCCTGGGGTCATAGCACCTTAAGTGAATTACTAGTAGTTTTTAAAATTTTTCATAGAGACCAATGGGTTTCATTAACCTATTTTCATACAAGTTTAATCACTCTAGTTCTCCCCCTCCACCGATCTCCACCCATCACAGGCACCAGCCAATCAAAACTCACCATTTCCTCCCTCACAGGCACCAGCCAATCAGGACCCACCATGCCCCCATTCGCACCAGCCAATCACAGTCCACCAGAACCTATGACCCTCTTGGTGTAACTGGATCTTGGGTTCCTCTCAACCTCTCTCCCTCTCTGCTGTTGAGAGACTCCTCTTTCAGTCAGCATATCCTGTGTACTCTGTGTACCTCTGTCTTCATGAGCACAAAACAAGAACCCCACTAAGAAGCGAATCTGCAACAGTTTTATTGTTTGCACGTGGACAGCCAATTTCCCCAGCACTTGTTGTAGAAAAGACTATCATTTGTCCGGTCTAAAATTTTGACACTTTCATTGAAAATTGCACCTGGGGTTCAGCAGGTCAAGACATTTGCTGCCAGGCTGGCAGACCTGAGTGCCATCCCTGGACCACACATGGTGGAAGGAGAGAACTGACTCCCTCCAGGTGTCCTCTGCTTCACACGAGTGTGCTTGAATATGAACGCGCACCCACATGCACACTCACACATGCAGATTAAAAAAAATTTTTAGTCTTTGACCCGAGTATGGAAAGTGTTACAGTTTAAAAGGGAAAAAAATATGAAAATGCTTTCACAGCACTTGATCATGTGTTGTAGCCCAAGCCTAGACAATGGTTTTGTTTGTTTGCTTGTGAGATACAGTACAATCCCGTGATGATCAACAACTAAAACCACTTCTTTGCTAATAAATAAATAAATAAATAAATAAATAAACAAACTTTGTGTTTGTGCATGTATGCATGTGTGTGCATGTGTGTGTTTCCACATGTGTGCATGTATACGTGCATATATGCATGCATGTGTGTTTATGTGTGTGTGTATGCCTGTGTGTGCCTGTGTGTGCACGCATGTATCCAGGCATGTGTGTGTGCATGCATGTGCATGTGTGTGCATATATGTGTGGGCATGTGCATGCATGCATGTGCACGTTTGTTATGATGCATATATGGAAATCAGATGACAATTTCCTAAAGCAGGTCCCCTCCTTTCACCTGGATGCCAGTCCCAAGACTGTGCTCTGGTCACCAGTGCTTGTGCTTCTACTCAGGGAGGCATCATCGCTCTGCTCTCCCCTCTTTAAAAATAGTTCATAGAGTTTTTACATGTTGCTATAAACTGAACATCCAGGCCTCCTCAGAATTCATTTGTTGATACTTAACTCCCAATGTGATGGGTTTTGGATGGGAAGTCTTTGGAATGTGATTGTGTCAGATGAGCAGAACCCTCATAAATGGGATAAGAGTTCATATAAAAAACATCCCAGCGTGCCCTCTGGTCTCTTTAGTCGTATGAGAACAGCATGAAAAGATCCCGTCTATGAGTGCAGAGGCAGTGCTTACCACAGCCTGCATAGCCTCCAGACTAAAAGAAATATGTGCTGTTGTTAAAAACTACCCGGGTTAGCCTGGGCTCAGATTAATTATGATATTAACGTTAGAGCAGCCTGGAAAGACTAAAACATGAATTTGTAATTAATTTGCAAATGTAATTAGGGTTATTCATTGGAGCAAAAATAAATAACTTTTGTGTTTGTGCATGCCTATGTGTGTGTATGCATGTGTGTGCATGTGCACATTTGTTATGATTAGGCTGAGAGCATTCTCACAGGGACAGAGGCAACTTGCTAGCAACAATGCCACTGAAGAAAGTGCCCCTTCTTCCTCCCATGGACCATGTGAATTGCTTCTATATTGTTGAGGATGGGGGGAGAACTTCATGAACACCTTCCTTTCCCCCAAGACAAATCATTAACAGAGCCCAATCTTATTCATACTGTGAGGGAGTCATCCCAGCTACTTGGGATGCTCAGGACGGTAAGGGGAGTGTCATGCCTGCCTGGAGCACGGCATTCTACAATAGTTTATCCACAGTCTCAAGCAATATATTGGTGAGGCTAAGCCACACATAAGGTGATGGTGTAAGCATGTAGACCCCTGTGTGGTCCCCCAGTATATTTTCAGATACATGGCACTCGACTCCAATTAGTGCCTTCCCTAGTCTGATGGACCTGGAACCATGAGCTTAAATAAACCCCTTTCCCCCAGGTTACTTTTGCCAAGGTATTTTATGACAACACCAGGAAGCAAGACACAGATGCAGTGGGATCTACACTGGAGGCCTACTGCCCCCAGAATGCTTTGAGGCAGACTTGTTAAGGGTGCGCACAGCACACAGCAGCCGTCTCTGAGCCTGTCTTTCAGAAATCCCTGTCCCCCTGGACCTGTCATCCTAAAGCTGACTGTCTCCATCAATCATTCCCACACCAGCATACAGCCTTGATTTCTGCTAACCTGTGATGGCATAGGCGGGTTGAAGGATCACCAAAGAAATGAAAAGCAAGCCTCTTTAAACCGGTGGTAGCAAAACTATGCTCTGAGAACTGTTTGGCAGGAAGATGACTCTGCTGGACATGAGGACACAGCTTCCTGCAAGACTATATGCGTGAGTAAATATTTTGATCAGGTTTTTATATCTACAGATGTAGAGCTCAGAGAGAAGAAAATCAGTATTGGCGTTATTGATAATGGAGGCTAGACACCATTAACTCAACACAACCACATCGTCCATGGCAAACCGGAGAGAGCCTGAAGTAGAGAACCTTTTCCCCCAGTTGGATGTCCCCTGGGCTTCTGCCAATGCTTCCTGAGCTGAGTGCGGAAAGATAGATTACGACTTTTGTAGCAGTCGCATTGCTTTTTGTTTTTATTTTATTTTCTTGTTATTTGGTAATGGAAATAAGTTTACGAAAAGAAGATCTATGATTTACCTCTTGCCAATTTGTTCATAGGCTCAGGAAAGCGTTACACACCAATACAGCTAAAGCACTATACCTGCCTAGTGTTTATGTCTCCTCCTCCTTCATTCAAGCTAGATTGTATGTCAGAGGAACAGAGGAACTTCTGAACAACTGTGGAGCCGAGAACCGGACCCAATATCCAGATTTCCATACATAGAAGAGTCGAGGTTAGCATCGCTGTATACCAAGACTCAACATGTAACCATGAGTATAGTCATGGCTGGACAGGCACATAGCCTCACTTCCTGGGGTTTCTGCCCTCCTACAGATGTTGTAGGCAGTAAAGAAACAGGATCCATGAATTGCATTTAACCTCGTGTTTTAAATAAAACAGTTAAATAAACAGTTCTCAGAGCATACTGTCCCCCTGGACAGGAATCTCTCGAGCCCCCGGGCTGGCTGCCAGTGAGTGGCTACTTGTAGCGCCAGCTAGGAGTTACAGTTCTCCTCACACACTCAGACACCAGGAGCCACGTTGGGTGTTGGCTTTCCCCAGCCAGCACTATCTCGCTTAGTCAGACTGCCCTCTGTACTAGCTGAAGCGGAGAGGGAATTCCTAGCCACCCACTCACTGGGAACCACAAAACCCAGCTCTCGCCCTGGAGGCCTCGGGGTGGATGGAACACGGCTCCTTTTACCTACCTGAGCACAGTAGCTGACTATCAGGAGACCGCCTGTGGCCTCCACACATTGCCCCACTATTTACACAGCTGATGCAAGTTTGCCCTCAGTGAGGAATTTGGCTCTAGAGGATTCCCCTTAAAATTCCCAAAGGGCCTATTCACTCTGTCACACCTACACAGATGCCTGGGAGAGTAGCAACAGCGGGGTTCATTTCTAACTTCCTCTGTACAGGACTGGAATTCTACGCGTTTATTTAAAAGGAGGGGGTTGGAGCAGCAATGGGGGCTGGGGGGGGCGGTAGCAGGGAACTCCACAACCTAGCCATACAGCAGGTATTTTTCGAGAAGTATTTTCAGCAAAGTCAACAACCCCATTGTCCTTGCCACTCAGACTTTCCCTGGCTTCATCCAACAGCCTAAACTCTGCCCTCCTTCCTCGCAGGCACCAAGCCGAGCCAGCAGCTATGACCCTTTCAAAGGCAGAGAAAGGAACACTCGAGGAGAAGAGGGAAGCAGGGCTTGAACATCCTTCACCGTGAATAACGTAGAGGTTGCCGGCTCTTTGCAGAAGAAAACACCTAGCTCATGGTTTTATCATGACAATAAGACCCAGCCCAGGGAACCAGACAGACTGGAAGTTTCCTGAAGCCTTTTATGCTTTTTCTTTCCAGATAAGGATCCGTTTTCACTCTCTGTAGAGTTGCTAAGGTGTGTTGAAAATGGCAGCCCACTATTAATCTTCCCCTCTCTCCTTGCTGCGGAGCAGCCAGGCTTGGCAGCGGGAGGCCTGGTCTTGCTAGCAGTGAATGCCTCTTTCACTGGGAAGCTGCTCAGGGAACAGCCCTGCGTTTGAGAAGGAGGCACACACAAGATGTAACTATATCCAGAATGTTCCCTTTCTTAATTTCCTTCCCTTACCCTAGGTCCCCCCCTAGTCTAAATAATGAACAGATATTATGTTGCTAAATAAATTCCACTCAAATACATTCAATGCAAAGGATACTTTTTAAAAGGAGGGGAGTGGGGGGGGGTGATCAGATACAATGGGTCGTCTTGTGTGTGCCTCCTGTTTCTAAGGAGACAAGAGCATAGTCTCAAATTCAAGGGCTTAGGATTTTATGACAAACTCTGAGTTTGACCAATTCTGTTATATGAACGGTCACATGACTTTGAACAAATCTCTTTTCTTTCACTATCCTTATTTATATGGTTTTCTTACTAATGGGCATGGGTACTTCTAAACTTCTGGTGTGGTTGGGAAGATCAGTGTTCTGTGTCTCAAGTCATATTGACGAACACTTCAAGGTCCCAGCATCTCTTTGCTAGGTCTTGAATGTGTTCCCCCAAGACCATGTGTTAGAGACAGGATTGATTTGACAGCATTCATTGTCTCACTTTGCAGAAGAAATTACCCAGGAGAGTTCTACTCTCAATAATAAAATATAACCATCTTGTCAGTTACAATTGTAGCCATGGGGAGCATGGGTTCCTCACAGAGAGGAGAGTTTAGCCTTCCTTTGCTTGTGTCTAGCCCATGGACTTTCTGTGACCCAAAAATGTCCTTACCAGAGGTTGCCAACTTGACATTGAATCTCTCAGTCTCTAGAACTGTGAGCCAATATATTGGTGTTTGCAAATTGTCTAAGCTGGGGTTTTCTGTTACAGCTGAGTAAAGTCAGCTAAGGCCTTGTTACTGGTTCTTCCTTCTCAATACTGTCAGATCAAAGGCAGACCACGCAAGATAGAGACTAGAGATAAACGTCATATATAGACACTTCTAAACTCTGAGAGCCAATATAGTCCTTTAAGAAAAAAAAAATTAAGCATAGGACAGCACACAATCATTTGTGTGGGAGAAATGTTCTTTTTCAAAGACTTAATAACAGGTGGGCTTTATTTGAGAAATTAGGGAAAATCCAGAAAAGAGGAGTTAAACTAGAAGATGTACCTTGTAAGACAGAGAATGTCCTCTTTTGGAGAGTCTTAATTAAACACTCAGGAGTCAAAAGCTCTGAGAAGTCCTGCAGGACACTGGATCACACACAATTAGACAGGTTCTTGTGATGCCCAAAATTAACCTATAAGCCCCACCTGCCTAGGAACCAGGTAACTTCCTGGATGCTGGGAGTTGTAGTTCTTGGAAAATAACAAATCCTCACGGAAAAGTACGGTGGCCTATAGGTTGCCTTTATAAGCCCCTGCAACCCGTGGCTCAAGGTCATTCTCAGTTGGGAGATTACAGAGAATGGTCCTGACCAAAGTTCATCCCTTGGTCAGTATTTAATATTGAATAAAGCTTGCTTTAAATTTGACCCAAAGTGGTGGAGTTGTTTTTTTGGTTTTTTTTTGTTTTTTGTTTTTTTCTGGTGAATCTTGTGATTATCAGTTCTTATCGAGGAAAGCTAAGTCATTTTGGGTAACTGAACTACTAGGGCATAGCCTCATCTATACATACACGTTTTTTTGGAATTATTTCCATACAACACACTTAGACCATGGCTCAACTAAGCAGCATCTGCAGAGTGTGGAACACCGTGAAGAGTTCTCATCCCCCAAAACACATCGCCCTACGCTGACAGGGGCTGTACGGTTGATAGCTATCAAACTTTGTCATCTCCAGAATCTTCTGGAAGACTTGTTAAATAAAGATTGCTGTGCCTCATGCCAAGGTTTCTCATCCAATAAACTAGGAAGGAAGCCTGAGAATTTACACGGTGGCAATCCTGCTCATGGGGCCCAAGTTACTGCTGGGAGCTGTTGTAGTGGGCTCCGATCCTAAGCATAAAAAATATCTGCTTAATTTCTGCTTCCGTGTCTAGACCCTGACCTTAGCTTACAACTGTCTGGAACTCCGGTTCCAGAGGATCTGACACCTCTTTCTGGCCTTTGTGGACACCAGTCACATCTGTGGTGCATAGACATTTATGCAGGCAGAACAGAAAATAAGATATATCTTTTTAAAAAAATTATCATTTTCATATATGCATCACCTTAGCATTTTGGAACTGAAATCTAGAGAGGCACAGTGTCTGCTTATGGTTAAAATTAAATCAAGATATTATACTCAGGAGGATGCGAATGTGACATGCTTTATTTACTATGCCTGGAGAAGGACCCAGGCAGGTAACAGAAAGCTGGGATTTGGTGGATCTTCTTGAGGTCAGGTGTCCTATTCAGGCCTAGGGAAACCTCACACATCTGCTGCCACCTGGCCATAGGCAGGGCAGCACCAGAGCTCTACCAGCTGCTGTCTATGTTACATGAGGCTGTGCATAGAAAACGTCCCATCTCCCCAGGCTCTGAAACCCCACGAAAACAACTTCTCCCAAGAAAGCTGTGCTCTGCCCACAGGACATTCTTTAGGACTTACCGAGTGTATAAACTGAGTCCCCCCCACCCCCCACCGCCCCCATTATCCCCAGTGTCAGCAAGGGCTCTATGAATGTTTGACCTTAGGTTTTAAAAAAAGAATACAGATGCTGACAAGGATCTAAACCAGTCACGAGTGTCAGCCTTTCATAGAGAAGAATGCTAGTAGAAATCTGGGAGACAGACATAGGGTGCTCAGAGCTCTGCAACCAGGCAGGGAATCGCCAGCTTTAATAGTTGCAGGGACGTGAGAGCCCACTGGATTGGGCTGCTCAGGGCACCTTTGAGAAACAAATAAACAGCGTTTGTGAATAGAGCTCCGCTGCTCTGGGACATGCTGGTTTTCACTGGCTGGTTTCCCAGGCTTCTTGGTAGCCATTGCCAACAGAACCCAGTATCCTCCGACGAGACTTAAACACCACCGGCCAGTGTAGGATGAACGGTGCCAGCCTTTGCCTGCTTGAAGTGTAGGATTTTCTGGATCCGAAGTGAAGACCAGCACAAATTAAATAAATTTCCAAATTTACCTCTTTCATTTAACATCGAACTGTCCCCTATTATGTTCTGAGTCTTTAAGAAACATCAGTGGTGCAGAGGTTAGGTAGAGAAATGTCTGTCCTCTTGAGAGATGTGATGGGGCAAACAAATAGGAAATGAGTTAGCAGGGAGCAGGGCATTGTGGGAAATAAGATGGCAGCCTGCTGTGACGGCCTTCGCAGAGGTGACACTTCAGGTGGGTGTTAATGGAGTCCTAGAGGGACTAGGGGAGGGCCTCTCCAGTGTGAAGGAGCATGGTTAGCTCAGAGGCTAGCGAGAAAATTGACAATTTGAGGAGATGCTGGAGGAAACAACTAGGGCCAAGATTCGGCGTGGATTCGGGAAATGGAAGGTTCTTCGTGCCCGTGAGACATACAGTCAGTAGGGTAAGCGTAGGTGGCATGGAATCCCGAAGGATGAGTAGTTTCGCCCGGTGTTCAATCTGAACACATCTGCTCGAGTCTTTGGTGAAGGAATGGCTGAGCCCAGTGATGAACGGCTCCAGTCTAAGCCATCACCTGTGTCCAGCTCAGGTATTTTATAGATAAGAGGACAAAGAAAACCAACCTCTCTGTGTCCGGCACGGCCTACTACTCCCCTTCTGTCTCTGTCTGTGCGTCTTACTTATAACAAAGTGTGTGTGGGACCGGAAAGTTGATAGAGGCTGCTGTTGTTGTTGTTGTTATTTCATGGTTCTAAGGGCTAAAGATTGTAAGATCATGGTGCTGACATTTCCCTAGCATCTGGCAAGGGCCACTTGCTGCAAACCTGTATGCAGAGGACCTCACATAGTGAGGTAGGACAAAGACTGGCTTTGTTCTCTTTCTCTCCTTGAAAAGCCTTTCATACCATGATGGGGGCGGGGAAGGGGAGGGAACTTTCATGACTTAATCATCGATTACCTCCCAGAGGTTCCGCCTCCAGATATTGCTAATATCTCACTGCAGGGAGTAAGTCTTTAACACAGGAATGCTGAGTGCCCCACTCTCACCAAAGCTCCCTCACCCACAGGTCTCCTTTTTTTGTCTTAAATTCTCACCTCTCATTGCAACCTTGTGCCATCAATGTCACCATCTTCAAACAAGCTTCAAAGCCTGGTTGCTTGGTTCCAACAGGATCTCTTCGGTCAGAATCTCTCTTTGCATATCTTTGTGTACTTCTGTGATTTGGCTTATGGGAGAACAGAGTTCCCCGTTGCCGATCGGAATGTAACCTGAGAACCATCTCCTCAGCAAAACCTTCTTCATTCTTCTCGCCATGATTATGCCCTATCCCCAAGGACCGAGTCCAGTAAAGTCCATCAATTCTGCTTGTTTCTTAAGCTACCTCTGGGAAGTCTGATACCTCTTAGATGGCTGGAAGGGAAATAAGGAAGAAGGGAGGGGAGGAAGTGGCTTTGCTTTTGAGTAGATGCAGTAAACAATGCCTAGGCAAGAACTGGGTATTCAGTAACAGATGGGGCCACCGTGGGACAGTGTATTGTAAAAGACAGCTTTCACAATACCTCTGAAGCTTTTTTAAACTGTGGCCTCCTGTCAAGAAAGGAGCCTAAAACTTGGCCTCGTAGAATCTCAGGTCGTGTTCTTGTAACCAAGAGAATCCTGTAGAGGCCATGCTACAAATCTCTTGAGGTTATATCAGAAGAGACCAGGAAGCTTCCCCCTTGTTCTCTGGGGATCCCTGCTCTTAGAGTGGTGGGTCGACATGCATTCTAAGCAGTCACCCAGAGTGTGTTGAAACTCAGAGATAGGTCTGGCTGAGCTCATACTTCCAGCTGGCCCGAGTGTGTCCTCTCATCCAGCCCAGTGACTGCAATCAGTATCAGGAAGAGAAGGAACATGACTCAAGTGCTTTGCTTAATATCTGCCCACAGGACCCATAGCATATAATAGGTGCTTCTTTAAGTGGCAAAACTTGTGGATACTTTGTTCTGTAGCAGTCAATACTGCGAAACCTAGGGAGTAGGTTTCTGATCCTGCCTCTTAATCCTAATGCTCACTGGTCTTCTGACAAAGTTAAAAACCACTCACCAATTCAAAATTAAAGCTGAGATATTCTCACTACCCCTTTCCCCAAAATGGTAGCGGGGTCTGGGATGCAGCTCAGTATAGTGCTTGCCTAGCGCTCTTAAAAGCCCAGGATTCGATCACCAGCACTACATAAAGTGGTATGGTGGTACATGTCCCCAATCCCAGGGCTTGGGAGATCGAGGCAATGGGATTAGATATTTGAGGTCATCCTTGGCTACATGTGGGAGGAGATCGAGGTCAGCCTGGGCTTTAGACTGTGTCTCAAAATAAAATAAAAGGCAAACAAATCAACAACTACTTTTTGAGAACCATCCGTTGATGTAGGTCCAGACTGTAAATACTAGGGCAGAAGTGGTTTGTTGGGGGCCTGGAGCAGCAAAGGGGTGCACTCCTCATCTGACTAGGAACAGTCACCCATTTTAGGTTGCAGATAGTAACAGTACTTGTGAAAGTACAGACCCAACCAGGGGAAAGCATAGATTCGTGACGGCTAACAAATCATAAAGAGTAGCGATTTGATGAATATTTGTTGCTTCAACTGACTGAATCCATAGGCTGACTGTTAGCTTTGCTTATACCCAAGGGTCACAGGGACCACAGTCTGAGACAAATCTGACTGACCGACCTCACTCTCTCATTCTCTCTGTCTCTGTCTCTCTCTGTCTCTCTCTGTCTCTCTCTGTCTCTCTCTGTCTCTCTCTCTCTCTCTCTCTCTCTGGCTCTCTCTCTGTCTCACTCTGTCTCTCTCTGTCTGTCTCCATCTCTGTCTCTGTCTCTGTCTCTCTCTCTGTCTCTGTCTGTCTGTCTCCATCTCTGTCTCCATCTCTGTCTCTGTCTCTCTCTGTCTCTCTCTGTCTCTCTCTCTCTCTGTCTCTCTCTCTGTCTCTCTCTGTCTGTCTCTATCTCTGTCTCTGTCTCTCTCTCACTCCACCCACACCCCCACCCCCCAGTCCCGTCTCCCTCTCCCTCACTCCTCCCTTCCTCTGAGATTTTTAGTCAGAGTGCATAGAGACTGCAGGGATGGAGGTGGCTGCTGCTAGCCTCTTTGGAGTGATTTCCTAAGGATTCTGATGGGAATTCTCTGTCTCACCCTCAGGCCTACTGTTGGACATCTTGACTTAAAGGTTGTGCTTGTTGCTCACATAATAGTCACATTCCTCCTCTCCCATCCTGTAGAACTCATTAGCTAAATGTTAGCACCCACGGGTCCCCTAATGGTTCTGTAGCCCTTCTCTGAGAAGCACATGAAACATGACTCTCTCCTGAGCTCACAATAGCTTCTTTTACCTAGGGCCATATTTAAGATCTCTCATACTGATTTGAATCTACTAAAGCCTAGGGGAGAGGTTGACTAAAGACCAATATGCGGGCCTCATAATTACCCTGGAAAGGAGCTGTGAGACTTCAGGTCACTTAGACCATTTCTTCCTCCTGGGACAGGAGATCAGTATCATGGCCTGTATTTTCCGAAGACCTTTAGTGTCTTATCTGTGAAGTGTTTGGGAAACCATTCTTCAGTCAAAGAATGTGCTTCCAGTTAGAGTTTTGTAAGAGTCTGATTTTGTGTGACATTCAAATGACTAGGAATTTCCTCCAGTCAAATATCACATTTTTTTTTTTACGGAGCTGACAGCAAACTGTACAATATTTAAGATCACAGTCGTGTGTTTCCTCATTGAGACATTAGGATTCTGCCTCTGGGAGAAGTCTTTCCTCAATCTCTATGCTCTTCAGAGATTTGTAAACTACACCACCACTAAAATGCTGAAGCAAAGAGACTTTTTAAAAAAAATTAAATTTAATTTTACTTATTTACTTTACATCCTGCTTACTGATCCCTCCCAGTCACCCCCTCTCACAATCCTTCCCCTCTCTGTCTCCTCTGAGTGGGTACCGGACCCCTGGGTATGCCCCCACCCTGGCACTTCAGGTCTCTGGGAGGTTATGTGCTTCCTCTCCCACCAAGGACCCACAAGAAGACCAAGCTGCACATCTGCTACACATGTGCAGGAGGCCTAGGTCCGGTCTGTGTATGTTCTTTGGTTGGAGTTCAGACTCTGAGAGCCCCAAGGGTCCAGGTTAGATGACTCTGCTGGTCTTCTGTGGAGCTCCTATCCTCTCTGGGACCAACAATCCTTCCTCCTATTCTTCCACAAGAGTCCCCAAGCTCCATCTACTGTTTGGCTGTGGGTGTCTGTATCTAAGTCAGCTGCTGGGGGAGCCTCTCAGAGGACAACATGCTCCTTCTGTAAGCATAACAGAGTATCATTAATAGTGTCAGGGATTAGTCCTTGGCCATGGGGTGGGTCTCCAAAAGGGCTGGTTATTGGTTGGCCATTCCCTCGGTCTCTGCTCCCTCCCCCGTGCCTGCATTTCTGTGGACATGATAAATTTCAGGTTGAAAGTTTTGTTGGTGGGCTGGCGTCTCTATCGATCCACTGGAGTTTCTGTCTGACCTCAGGAGGTGGCCTCTTCAGGTTCCATATCCCCAATGTAGTGAGTCACAGCTAAGGTCACTTGCGTTGATTCTTGGGTCAGAGACCTTATCCCAGGTCCCTGTCTCATCCTGGAGATGCCCCCACTTCCTCACCTCTGTCAGTTGCAGATTTCCGTTCATTTTCATGGCCATCTAGTGATCTCTCCTGTCTCTTCCCACGCCAAGGGTTCAGAATGAAAACAAATGGGAGAATTCGCTTCAGAGGCAGAGACACCAATTGCTTTCAGGTCAGCTTTGGCTTGGGGAAGCCCAATGAGGACTGCTTGCCTCGAAAGGCTGGGGTTAGGGCACTGCCTGACACCCTTAGCCACCAAAAGGCCTCACAGTACCTACCCAAACACCTTTGCAGTCATAAGCATCTCCCAGAACTCTGGACTAACTGTAATAGTATGTATGGTAATTATTCTATTAGCAGACAAATGTCGGTTTATTAATACGCATTTTTATATTTACATATTTAAGGACTGCAAATCCCATGTAAATAACCTTACTCTGCTTAGTTATAATACAATGAGCAGCAGCTAAGACAGAGACCCAAGAGGATCATTTTTTCTGGACTTTATCTGCAACTTTGTCCTCGGAACTCCTTGAGGCAGGATCTGGGTATGAGTCATCGCTAGCTGCTTCTTCTTGTCTGCGGCTGAGCCTTGCACACTGGAATGACACCATAAAAGCTTTAGAACGGATGAAAAGGGCTCTCCTTTAAAACTGGGTAGAGTGGTGCGTGACTTGAATCCCAGTGCTTTGGAGGCAGAGGCAGGTGGATCTCTGTGAGTAAAAGGCCTGCCTGGACTACAGAGTGAGTTTTAGGACAGCCAGAGCCACACAGGGAGATCCTATCTCAAAAACAAAAAAGCAAGGAGGAGGAGGAGGGAGGAAGAGGAAGAAGAGGAAATAAGAAGGAGAAAAAGAAAAGAGGCCTTCATGGGTAGGAATGAGTGGGTTCATTTTGAAGACATAGACTGGGCCTCTGACAGCAGTGTGACCCAGGAGACGTTTGAACAGCACTGTGTAGTTGGGACACTTCCATACATTCACTGTCTCTTGGCCAAATGTCAGTAGCCTTGTCCTACGGTTGAGGAAACTCAGTTTAGAGACACCAAGAGATTCATCGCACATCGTCTGCTTCCTCTGTTTGTGGAATCAGGAAATGGAAATACATACACGCATACAAATGTACTCAAACTCACATAGGTGGTCCAAGGGGCTTTTGGATTTTGCTTGTTTGTTTGAACACATCTTCACTTGCTCGACTATCATTGTCAAAGTTGTATTTCAGGACAGGAAGTTAGACAGCATATCTAAAGTGTCTGTCTCTTTGCCAGACCAAATCTGTAGAGACCTGGGAGGAGCTAACCAAGTTGCCGTGGCCGAGCACGTGGCACGAACCGAGCTCTGTGTTTGACTTTCGAAGTATCCTTAACAATAAGGCACAGCTCCGAGAGACAATAGAACACTGACTTAACCCTGTGGTGCAAAAATATCAGAGACTTTTAATCAGAAATGTTTAGACCTTCCTTGTGACGTTAGCAATGTGGCAGGGGGGGGTTAAATCTCCATAATATTCAGTATCTTGACTTGTCTTAAATTATTTCATAAGTCATGTAAGAAACAATCAAAACCTAGGACTGAGGCATGCACTACCCCATCCCAACTTCTGCAAAAAGACAGTGGGTATTGGAGGGATGGGTGGTGAATGGTCAGGGCTGCTGGTTGTTCCTTCTCTGCTCTTGGGAACCAAGGCCAGAAAGGTTCCTCACCACTGCTGCCTCTTTGATCTTTTGCCCTCTATTTTTAGAACCCTTCTGTCCAACATCCTCGGCCCCACTGCTGTAACCTTTCATGACACACTTCTCCTGGTGGTTATTTTGAGATCATATTCCTTTCCCAACGTATTACTGCAACTAGAATCAATGTATGATGCAGCACAACACAAGTCCTTGCTTGAAAAAGTACCCAAAGTACATGTTCCCACAGGAGGGTGAGTGAACTGGGACACAAAAGGCAGGCACATCATCCATATTTTTAGTCATCAAAGCATTCTAGAAGGACAGCTCAATCAATTAGATACCACAAGTCAGTTTTATCTAGGTGCAGAATCCATAGCTAAAGGCTACAACAGTGTGTGTGTGTGTGTGTGTGTGTGTGTGTGTGTGTGTGTGTGTGTGTGTGTGTGTGTGATTTAGGAGATGCAGAAAGAAAAGGAGTAACCATAAAGAAAATAATAGAATTTATTGTTTTGGGTTCATTTTTCATACCTTACTTCTCCCTAAGTCTATAAACTACACAGAAAGAATAACCAGCTTCTACACTGAAAGGAAAGCTCAAAGGGACTGAACATGCTATAACTGTCCAGTGGTCCTTAAAGAAGTATTTGTGCATAGAAATTCTAGAAATAGAATAAGAAGAATAGAAGTAAGATGAGCATTTAGCTTCAGAGACAAACTCCTCTTCAGTGAAGAGACAGGTATTGCTTTCTGTATTTGTCCCTGTACCTCTGTATCACACACACTGTTAGCCAGACAGCTACATAAACTAGGACATTTACATTGACAATAAAAGTTAGGATTTATTGAGCATTTGCATCATGTATATGTAGTAAAATTATATCATGGAATACTGGTAATCTCACCATGAAATATGAACTTGTACCCTCTTTGACAAGACTATTGAAGTACGGAGAAGAAATGTTGGCCAAGTTCAAACAGGTGCCCATAGTTTACCACAAAGAGTTTTGAAGTTACATTTAAAAGAGCACAAAAGGGAACCAGCAAGGTTTCTCAGTGAATAAAAAGCTCCTGCTTAAACCAAACCAAAGAAAATAAAGAGTGAGCTCGTCGACCTGAATCCAATTCAGGTCCACAGAAAGGTGGAAGGAGAAAAACAAAACATCATAAAGTTGACTGGACTCTGCATGTGCACTGTGGCATGTGCACCCCACCCACGGCATCCACACACAGAAATACTAAAGCTTAAAAATAGCATAAAAGTTATACTGGAAGCAAAGTGTTATGTGGAAATAAGATCTTGATTACATAGAGCATTTTTGCCTTAATTTTATTCAATGAATTTGTCTGTGAGCTATCCTCCAAGTCATGGGTCTTGAAAACTTTAATCTTATCGCTCTATAATGTCCCCTAAGAGATATGCTAGAATTTCATAAGCTCGGTGCGGAAAGGTTGTTGTAGAGTAGACAATCTTCTAAACTGTTGGTGGCTTTTTATGCTAAAATGCTGTAATCTGGAAAACTTTCATATTACACATCAACATTAATAAAACGACCCATGCTCACTGCTCAGTGATGGAAGACACCAGAAAGGATTCGTGTTCAACCTCATTTTCTCAGCGAAGTCACCCTAACCACCAACTTTAGATTGTACGACTCCTGTCCATTGAGGGGAGACCTCAATGCCGTCTGACCCACATCTTAGTAGTCACCCCAGACTGTTTCTTGAATGAATGTTCTCCTGGTCGCAGGTAAGAAATTTTTTTTAAAAAATAGGATCTGAATTGGTCAAGCTAATCCGCAAGCTAGCTAACACTTGAAGAAATAAAGCACAGAACTACTGAAACAACAACGACAACAACAGAACCAAACAAATCAAAAAAACTGGACCCCAGGTGAAAAGGCATGCGGTCCTAGAACACGGGAAAAAGTCAACCAATGGGAGGACAACTAGAAATGACAATGGTAATGATAGTGAGAGTTTGATATCAGAGCAGTTACCACCTCTAGGTATAGGCATAGAGAGAAAAGCACAAAGATAAATTGATCAGCAAGTGAAGACTATCAACTAGAGCCTTTAAGGATGAAGCATGCAAGGCCTGAAGCAAAGGTTAGATTGGAGAATTGAAGGACAAATGAGACACTGCTGAAAAAAAATCATCGCTGACTTTGAGGATATTGAATGTCAGATATGTCAAGTATATGCAGAAGAAAGTATTCTCAGGTCACCAAGACTTTTTGGTTTATGGAACAAGCAGGAAACATACGTGAAAATCGAATTCACCAAACTTTTCAAAAATATGTTGGAAAGCTTCCAAGAGTATTTGAAGTTATAAGCCCACAGATCAAAGAACCTCAATGAATCTTAACCATATAAAAACAAACTGAGATTAAAATATATGATTTTTTTCAGTTGCTGAAACACAAGTGTAGAGCATCAAAAACAACCAGAGGAAAATGTATAACTGAGGAAGGACAGCCGACATTTGTCAGGCGGTGACATTCATGCCAAGGACGATGAAACGTCTTCAAGACGTAGGAAGGAAGTATCAACTTGGATGTCTACACCTAGTACAAAAGCTCTCCAAAAGTCAAATCAAAATTACATGAAAATTAGACAGATCATCATTGTCGTACTTAAACTACAAAAATCTTCTAGAAAGTTCTTTCAGGAAAAAAAAAGAAAAAAAAAAGCCCCTTCTCATGGAAACTTGGGTCCACACAAAGGAAGTCATAAATGTGTGAGGAAATTACAAATACTGATTGTTTTAAATGTCCCTTTAAAGATAATGTACTGAACAGACATATTTGCAGTAGGTTGTGGCATCGATACCACATACAGAAGTAAATGACACCGTATCACAAAGGGCTGTGTGCATACATTCCCTAAGTTCTATGTGAAGTAGTATAATAATGCTCGAAGGGAAGAATATGATACATTTTAAAATGCATATTGTAATTCCCAAAGGAATGGGTCCTTTGTTTTTAAAATGAACAGAGCTGGAATGACGCTCACACTGGCACGACACGGGAAGTAAAAGAAAGACAAGTTTCAATAAAATCTTGGAGTTGTTGAAAATCAGTTCTGACTTACTGGTTATTGTTTATAAAAATTTTGATTACCAAAAAGCACGTGCTGTTCAAGGAGTATCTTTAATTTACTTTATTCTAAATGCTGTTAGTTTATGAACTTTGTTATTTTTTTCTATTAATTCTTTGTCTCTGATCAAGAATAAAATAGACATTTTGAATACAAGGAAAAAAACGATTTTTGTAAAATGGATGCTTTTTGCATAATAAAATCTTAACTGTGTCATTCTAATTACCAAGTATTATTTTATCTCCTCTAACATGGAGTTATGAAAACAAAGATCATATCCTTGTGTTCAGAAAAGTGTATCCTCATGGTTGATTAACAGACACATGCCTGGGTGAAAACATCAGCTTCACCTGACTTGAGCATATTACTTAATGTCACTAAATCTCTATGATGTGAGGATATTGGATCCCACCTTAGAATCAAATGATATAATACACTAAGAGTACTCAGAAAAGGATAAACAGCATAAACAGGTAAAGCCACGAGCCACTAAACCTGACGACCTGAGTTCAATTCCAGGGAGTCACACAGTGGGAGAATGGATCCACAAACTGACCTCTGACCTCCACACGTGTGCCAGCACACATATGTGTGCAGGTGCATGCACACACAAACACACAATAAGAATGTAAGAAAACTAAAGTCAAAGGTACTTAATTACCAGAGATAGTAAAGACTACAAGACACATTGATTGTAATTAGTCATAGAAGCTAATATACTGTGGAGAGAGAATTTGATTCAGAGAGACAACAAATGTAGAAAATGCTGTAAGAAAACAACTTGATGGTTAGGGAGACCACTTTGGCTCTGTCCAGTCAGGAGCTATGTGCTTGCAGACAAGACGATGACCTTCCTAAGGGCCCCTTCTCTTGCATGTTCTTCCTTTTCTCATTTCCTGTTTCCTGATGTTTTTCCCTTTCCTGTTTCCCTCTTTTACTCTTATTGAGAATCCAGTAATCACATTATGTTAAATATCAGGATTTTTGTTCTCTCAAGGTTATTTCTGGGAAGGTCACATTCAAAATTAAAGTAACATTTAAAATTGAAATCAAACCCAGAATTAAAATAGTTCACCGCATTAAATATAATGAGAGCGACCCCAGAATTGTCTTCCATGATGGAAAACCTGTGTATCCGTGGGCAGAGTCAAGCATGTGTTGGTACTGCAAGGAAAACCAGCAAAGACCTTAAACTTTTAGGACCCTAATTCTACTTTAGTTGGAACCGATGAAATAATCTCATGCAACTAAACTTTACGGAACATTAGAAGAGCAAGTGGTTCCTTGTGGCTTTTCCCTTTAAAAAGGGTTATCAATGCCTCCCTGACGGAGCCATTTCTAACTCCTCTACACATGGAAGTTGTAATTCACTTCTCCTTTTATCCCAGGTGAGAAACTACTGTAAGACAGCATCGCGAGCCTGGTGAGGGAGGCACACCTGGTGGGAGTAACCTCAACACCCGGGATGCCACTTCAGGAGGGTTATCACGAGCTTAAAGCCAGCATGAGCTACATAGCAAGATCCTTTCTCAAAGAAAATCAAGAAGAAAGAAGGAAAGAAAGAAAGAGAGAGAGAAAGAAAGAAAGAAAGAAAGAAAGAGAGAGAGAGAGAGAAAGGAAGGAAGGAAGGAAGGAAGAAAGAAAGAAAAAGAAAGAAAGAAAGAAAGAAAGAAAGAAAGAAAGAAAGAAAGAGAGAAAGAAAGAAAGGGAGGGAGAAAGAAAGGGGGGAAGAAAGGAAGAGAAGGAAGAAAGGAAGGAAGGAAGGAAGAAAGGAAGGAAGGAAGGAAGGAAGGGAGACAAAGAAGCAAAAGGTACCATGTAGAGAGACTATCTTGTGGGAAAAACAAAACAAAACCTATGACCTACAGAAAAGAGTAGAATAGAAGGCAGGCCATCCAGTAGACAGAAAGGATTCTGGGATAGAGCTAGGTGCCAGAAGGGTCGCTGGGGAGTCTGAGTCATTATTTTATTGTATTTATTACTCGTATGTCGGAATATCTCAGCGTGGAAGAGAACGGCCTCAATGGGTTCTTATATTTGAATGTTCGGTCCTCCAGTGGTGGAACTGTTTGGGAAGGACTAGGAGATGTGGTCTTGTTGGGGAAGGTGTGGTCTTTTTCGAGGAGACGTGTCTCTGGAGAGTAGGCTTTAAGGGTCCATGCCATTCCCAATTACCTGTCTCTGTTTCTGCCTCAAATGTGGCAGATAGGACGCAAGCTTTCAGCTACTGCTCCAGGGTGATGTATGTCTGCCTTCTGCTGTGCCTCCTGCCATCATGGCCATGAACTCTACCTCCCTCTGGAACCATAAGCCCCAAAGTAAATGGCTACTTTTATAAATTGCCTTGATCATGGTGTCTCTTCACAGCAATAGAGAAGTGGCTGAGATAATCTGACGTGCAGATAATAAAATACAATGTAAAATGGGGAGAAAAATTAATAGAAACAGAACTGTAAGTTACACACATGATAGAATTAAGAATGAGCGCACACAAAAATGTGATGCCTACATTCTAAACGCGCGACAAGGTCGTGGAGATAGAGCATGTTAAGTAGGAATACAGAAGGTTTTAAAAGCGTCTGATCTGAGCTTCTGTGGTTGAAAGCGGGTGCGGTGCCTCATGCTGATAACTTTAGTACTTGAGAGATTAAGTAAGACTTAGAGGGCTGGAGAGGTGGCTCAGTGGTTAAGAGCACCGACTGCTCTTCCAGAGGTCCTGAGTTCAAATCCCAGCAACCACATGGTGGCTGGCTCACAACCACCCATAATGGAACTGATGCCCTCTTCTGGTGTGTCTGAAGACAGCTAGTGTACTCATATACAAAATAAATAAATAAAAAAAAAAAAAAGACTTAGAAGTTTGAGGCTAGCCTGTGCTAGAGAGAGGGAGGGAGGAGGGGGAGAGAGAGAGAGAGAGAGAGAGAGAGAGAGAGAGAGAGAGAGAGAGAGAAGAGAGAGAGGAGTGGAGGAGAGGCAGATCGGAAGCCTGTCTTTTAACAGTGCTGATTCGGAACCAGGAAGATGGCTCACTGGGCAAAGCGTTTGGGACAGAAGCAGGAGGACCTGTGCTCAGTCCCCAAACCTCATGAAAAGCCTGACCCATAGCCCACGGCTATACCTGTGTGCCCACGGCAAAACAGGATGCAGAGACAGAATTCCTGGAAGCGCTCAAGCTGGCTAGCCTGGGACACACAACAGTGAACACTGACAACAAAAGAGAGACCCTGCCCCAAGCAGGGTGCAGATGGAACACTAGTACCCAAGACTGCCCTTTGACCTTCAAATGCATGCCATTGTGAGTTCGTTCACATGCCTGCATTCACACATATGAACATGCACACACAGCATTCTCTCTCACATACACTATCAGAAACACAATTTTAAAATACTGATGAACTTGAAGACATAGCGTTAAAATCATCCAAAATAAAGCACACAGCTTAAGGCTGGTGAGATAGCTCAATGGTTAAGGCACCCGCTGCCAAGCCTGGCCATCTAAGTGGGATCCCCAGAATCCACATAATGGAAGGAGAGACCTGACTGCTTAAAGTTGTCAAGCTTCCACATTAGCACCATGGTAGGCAGGCAAACAGGTGTGAACACACACAAACACGCACAGATACAGACACACATACACACATACACACACACAGATACACACACAGATGCACACACATATATACAGATACACACACATGTACATAGAGACATACACATATACACACATATACACAGATGCAGACACAGACACACACATGTACACAGATACAGACACAGACACACACATATACACAGATACAGACACACACATATACATACACATACACAGATACAGACACACACACATATACACAGATACAGACACATACACACACATGTACACAGATGCAGACACAGACACACACACATATACACAGATACAGACACACACACACATGTACACAGATACAGACACATACATACACACACATATACACAGATACAGACACATACATACACACACATACACAGATACAGACACAGACACAAGTGCACTTTTGAAAGTATATAGACATATACGCAATAAATAAAAATGTAATAGTTCGTAATAATAAAAAACATGTAAACTAGGAATAAAATAAAAATTGTACCATACTCTTGTGAAAACTTCAAGTAACTACTACTAGAGTCTGAAAAATTCAATAGGGATGTGAGACCAAATAAATAAATAAATAAATAATAAATAAATAAATAAATAAATAAATAAATAAAAGAAATAATGACTGAAATTCTTTCAACATGCGATGAAAAATATAAACCTCTAAGCCCTGGAATCATGAAGACCATAGCAAGGCCGGCCACACTGAGTTTGCTTGTAACCGGTTAGAAAGAGCAGCCTTGAAAGCCACAGAAAACACGCAGTGCAAACGAGGAACGGATTCTCAAGCAGCAACATTTGGAGCCTTGAACGGTGTTGTTTCACAAACAGAAGGCAGGAACTTTAAATAGTGTAGAAGGAAAAAACATTCTGACCTTCGGGGATCCAACATCCAGGAAGACTGTATTTCAGAGATAAAGGAGAAATACATAAACGGCAGTTTGAGATGGCTAGGGTCAGTAGTTTAATTAAGATTATCCTCGTTAATTTCCTAGCTTTCATGCGACTGAGACGCCACTGTGGGAGGAAGCAGGTGACAGGCTTGTGGCTGACAGTTCTGTTCTATTCTCTAAGTTCTGCAATTCCACAGCATATCAAAATTACAGGTTTAAAAAAATCAGAACAAAGCTTCTGCAGATGCAGAATTGAAAGCATCCATCCGCAGCGCACCTGGACAAGAGAGTAAGTGAAGATGGCATGCAGACCAAGACAGCTCTGAAGGAGCGAGGGGCAGCACAGGTGGCACATTTGTGGGTAAATATAAAACTTTCATTTTAGATATTTGTCCAAGACACTTGATGGCTTAAGGCTAAGATGTTAATGGTGTGCCATGAAATATGATGTTACCTATATAGAAATAAAATGTGACAAAGATAACACAGAGACAGACAAGGAGGTGTCTTTGTACTATATATAAAGTAGTGTGACGTCATCTGATGGCGGATACATTTAAGCTTATTCTGTAAATGCTGCACCATTGAGATAAGGCGTCAACCTCAAAATTCCAAACCGAGAAGGGAACAAAACGAAAGGAACAAGTGGAAAACAGGAGACAGAGAGACTTAAACAGACAAGGAGACAGATGGGTTACAACTGTGCCTTAGGACCACACGCAGCAGCGTGAACAGTTTGGGCAACTCAATTAGAAAGTAAAAGATGTCACTTGGATGAAAAAGGCAGATATCGTTAACCAAAACAAACAAAGAGCAAGCAAGCAAACAACAACAGAACAAACGACAACAAAAACACACATAACAACACTTTTAAGTACATAGATTCAAACAAATGGGAAATAAAGGAATGAGAAAAAATATCATGTTAGAGATAGAGCATGTGTTTAGATTGGTGAAACTAGGGGTTGGGGATTTAGCTCAGTGGTAGAGCGCTTGCCTAGCAAGCACAAGGCCCTGGGTTCGGTCCTCAGCTCTGGGGAAAAAAAAAAAAAAAGATTGGTGAAACTAATTTTCCAGAGGAAAAGGACCTCAAGTGTATGTATCTGTTCATGTGTGTTTACACGTCCACACGTGTGTGTGCGATATGCACATATGTGGAGGATATTTTCTTGTTCTACAAGGGATTAGCTCATGCATGCTTGGAGGCTAAGGAGGTCTGTGATCTATGGACGGCAAACTGGAGACCCAGCACAGCTGATAGCTAAGTTTCCAGTCCAAAGGCTCAAGATTCGGAAAGGAACCAAAACATCAGCTCAAGTCTGAAGGCTGGTGGAAAAGAAAACACCGAAACAAAACAAGAAGCAAAAGCACCCCCCTCTTCAAAAGCACTCAGGCAGCAAGGGTTTCGTCTTTCTCACAGAGACACAGCTGTGTTCAACAGACTGCATGAGAGCCACGAGCACCAGAGAGAGCAGTGTGCCTTAGTCAGGACACTGATTCAAACGAAAAGCTCATCTGAAATTACCTACAGACAGGTGCAGAACAGTGTCTGACCACATAGCTGGCACTTGTGGTACAGTCAGGGTGACTCAGGAAACCAACCAGGAGTCACTTCATAACTATAATCAATGTAGTCAAAGGACAGAGTGACTCTTAACCAGCTTAAAATAGACTGAGGTAGAACACTGTGCTTTAGGTCTTGTTAGTCCTTCAAACTCATGGGGCTGAAGCAAGAGAATTCTTTGAGTGGGGTCCATGGCCAGTCTGGGTAACAGCAAGGCTCTGTCTCTTTAAAGTAAATAAAATAAGCCAAGTGTTGTTGTATATGTCTGTAATTCCAACATTCTGAAAATGGAGGCAGGAAGGCCAGTAGCTCGAGGTTAAATTGTTCTACAAAACTGGTTTGAGGCTATCTTGGGCTACAATGAGGCCCTGTCTCAGAGAGAGAGAGAGAGAGAGAGAGAGAGAGAGAGAGAGAGAGAGAGAGAGAGAGACAGAGAGGGGGCAGACAGATACATACATACATACATACATACATACATACATACACATACATATATACATACATACATTCATACATACATACATTCATACATATATACATACGTACATTCATACATACATACATACATATATACATACATACATTCATACATACATACAATTTGGTATCAATATATTAATGATAAAAATGAGACTTAAATTCAGAAAGCATTGTCATTGACTTAAAACAGTTAAAACAAAAGTAAAATTGTAAAATGCATGACGCCCTCAGGTAGCTACAAATCAGCATTAAGCATCTCTTAGCACCTCATGGTAGAAGCTAGGGAGGGTGCATCACACATGGGCTGGAGGTGAGACCTAGAGGTTCAGTGTTCCTTCAGAACTGCACCGGGCTCTGACTTTTATTCTTAGCACCAGGAAAAGAAAAGAAAAAAATCAAACAAAACTGGTCAAAGTGGAAATTAAACAAATTGACAAGTTTAGATGGAGATGTCAAATGCTCCTCTTCAGTTGCCCGGTGAATAGGCAGGCAGAGGGTGGGTGAGGGCAAAGAACATGAGGACACTAGACCCCCAAGCCAGCATAATCAGCACACTTTTCAAATAGACCGTCTTCCCAGCCATAAAACGAGTCTCAAAACTGCAAAGTAATTCAAGTCATACATCCTTTATTGTCTGGTCACAAGGAAGTCGGGCTAGAAATGAACAACAGGATAATACCTGGAGAATATCTAACTCATCAGATCACAGAGAACATTTCTAAGTAATTGGAATCAAAGATAAATTTGAAAGGGAACAAAAAAAAAGTCTTTCGAATGGAATGAAATAAAGGCAGAATCTATTAGCAACTGGGGAATATAGCTAAAGGCTCACAACTTTGATCCCAGGCTGGGGAGGCCAAGGCAGAGGAATCTGTAGGAGTTAAAGGACACCCTGATCTACGTAGCAAACTCCAGGACAGCCAGGGCTGCAGAGAGAAACCCTGGCTCGAATCAATACCAGTTGGGGGAAGCAGTTAAAGTGGAGTAGAGGATGCTTGCTTCCTTACATATTAGAGACAGGGCTGAGGATAGATTCGATGGGCAGAGTGTTTTCCCAGCATGCACAAAGTCCGAGGTTTGGTCCATAACACCACATAGACGGCATGGTGGTGTATACCTGTAATCCCCACACTCTGGACACGGATGAGGAGAATCAGAAGCTTATCATTATCCTCAACCGCATAGCAAGTTCGAAGCCAGCCTGAGTTACATCCAGCCATGTCTCAAAACACAAACAAACCCAATAGAGATAAAAGGAGCTTACATCAGTGAACTCGATTTCCACATTAAGACATGTTTAAAAGGAAGAAATTTAGACCCAAAGTAAACAGAAGAGAGATATCCAGCACCCTAGGTATCAGATCAAGAACAAAGATGGGACACTCCTAAACGTCATCGAATGACGTGGAATCATGGAATTCAACCCTCTTGCCTTCCCCTTGCTGTCCCTTCCACTGAGATAAAGGCTTCTAATTACTGGGCTCATCTTTCTCTAGCAGAAACTTACAGTTCTATCACACAGCCTTCCAGGCAAAGCCAAGAGTGTAACTCACAAGCTACAGTCGGGACACCAGAAGATAGACTTTCCTCCCAAAAGGTAGAAACATTAAGAAGATGGGTTATTTACCAAGGAAGTGGAAGGACTGTGGATTAAAAAAAAGTCCCACCCTTGTGAGTGGAAGGTTCTTAGAAATCCACATCTCCTTTGCCAGTGTGTCTTAAGCAGTCTAATCAGAGGAACATGAAGTTTGTTAGCCCTGGCAGGCTTTGGTGAGGAAACTCAAGATCCAGAGCACCTCCCCAAGCACGATAAGAAGACCCCATCCCTGAGCCCTGAGCCCTGAGCCCTGAGCCCTGAGCCCTTGACTGTGTGGTCCCATTCAGGCGTAAGCTGCCTGTGTCTACAAAGTCCTCCCTAAAATGCTTGTAGACACGTTTCACAGCTCTCACCTCTCTACCGCACCTTCATCAAGGTGTGAACCCACATCTTAGTCATCGCTGTGTCCTCAAGTCCCGGCATGGCACAGGCATTTCCTTAAGGCTCCTCACCATGTGAGAGGGGACCCTCTGCAACTGTAGACATTCGCAGCCAGCACGCATGGAAAAGCCTGGAGATTTACCCCAAAGCAGAACAAGACTTCAGGCCCAAACCGAAGCCAAGGAGCAGAGGCTTTCTGTCTATCTTCTGAGATCAGATTTTTTAAAGCATCTCTTTTAAACATACTTGTTTCCAGGCTTCACTGAGAGTCTGGGTGGGTCTGGGTTTTATCTGACGCCATCTGCCCATCCTTTTCCCACAGTATTCTGGAAGAAAACCTGCCTATGACTCACAGGTCCGCACACTTCTTAGTTCCTGGGAGCCGACACCGAACTGTGTTCCAACAGAGAAGCATTTCAACCCGGATGTCCCTGGCCTATGGAAGTAGGTCACACTACAAGGCCTCCAACAAAGCACTAAGTTAACTGCATTCAGATCCAGATGGTTACTGCCCAATAACTGACGTGATTAAAGTGGAGATTGTCCCTATTCTCATTCCATGCCCCTTCGAAGTCTTCCCTGGGTCTTTGCCCATCTCCATATTCGTCTCATATTTCTCTGGCTCCAGGTCTTGGGGTCCCCAGCATTAAAGCAACCCCGATAGGATGTCCCCACTATGAGAATCAGTCCTTTCTTACACAGGGCTCAAGGATGTCTCTAGTCAGAACAGGAAAGCTGTGACGTAGAAAAGGTAGGAAGCCCAGAGAAGACACAGAGTGGGCCACAAGAAGGACAGGTCATCCCTAGGCATGTAGTCATGGGAGGCTGCTCCCGGCTTCTCCCATTCCATCACCCACACTCCATTCTCAGGCTAGCTGCTGACTCTCTTGGTCACTGGCCATGCCTCTTCCCTCCCAAGGACTCTCTGGGAGCTTCAGGCAGGATCTTGGGTTCTAGGCTGAGATCAATTGACAGAGGACACCTCATTTTCCAGAGAGCAGAGAGCAACCCTTAACACGGTTTCATTCCGTCACCTTCGTAATCTTTGTATCCTCGGACTCTAGCACAGCAAAAACATCCTGTAAATGTTCTTTTAAAAGGCAGTGGGGGAAGCTTTGAAAATATAAGGGCTCGTGTACAACACCCACGGAAGAGCCTACAGATGTAGCTGAAAACCAGACTCCTGATCCAGAGGCTTAGAAGAGCCTGGGGTCCTGGGAGATTTGGTTAACCTGAAGCCTTAACACAGTCAGAGGTACCTCTGCCTCTGTCTCTCTGCCTCTGTCTCTCTGCCTCTGTCTCTCTGCCTCTGTCTCTCTGCCTCCTCTGTCTCTCTGTCTCTCTGCCTCTCTCTCTGCCTCTCTGCCTCTGCTCTCTGCCTCTGCCTCTGTCTCTGTCTCTCTGCCTCTGCTTTGATTCTCTGCCTCTCTGCCTCTCTGCCTCTGCCTCTTTCTCTGTCTCTATGCCTCTGCGTATGACTCTCTGCTTCTGCCTCTCTGACTCTGCCTCTGCCTATGCCTCTCGCCTCTGCCTCTGTCTCTGTCTCTGCTGCCTCTGTCTCTCTGCCTCTGTCTCTCTGTCTCTCTGCCTCTGTCTCTCTCCCTCTCTTCTTCCCTTCCTATCTCTTTCACACACACACACACACACACACACACACACACACACTCACTCACACATACACTTTCACTCACATACTTTTGCCCACACCCCGACACACCCCTCTGTCCAGTACGCTTCAACATAACCAGCTCGCCACCGTCCAGAAGGAAACTTCTAGATTATATCACAGTGCTCTCCAGTAGCCTTGGGTTGCCATGACACCCGCTATCTATCTTGTAACTACAAACCCCACAAACTGGGCTTCTTTCATTATTTCTAATGATGACTATATCCTCTGAAGCTTGTCACTTGTCCCTGGCAAACAGCTCACACACATCCAAACCACCCTCCACAGTGTCCAGCAAAGAAACAGGTGACAGGCAGGCTTAGGGTCACCATGCTCTTCTCTGATTACAATGACAGCGTCGGCTTGATACTAATGATCCATTCACTTTATTTTGCATCTCCCTTTAGACACTAAAGAGTCACCTCTGGCTCAGTAACTACCACTGTGGATCTTAAAGTGCTAAGAAGAGCTTAAAGGGTCGGTTCCATAAAGACACAGTGTGGGGGAACAATTTCTTAAAATAGGAGGATTGGGGGCTGTCACTCAGTTGCTAAAGTGTTTGCCGACCGTGCACAAAGCCCTGGGTTCCATCCCTAGACAGTGCATAAAACCCAGGAGATAGCACAGGCTCATCCTGCCAGCATTTGGGAGGTGGTTGCAGGAGACAAGCCCAAGGCCAGCCTTGGCTCCACAGTGAGGGCAAGGCCTGTCTGGGCTACAAGAGACCCTGCCTCAGGAAGAAAAATAAGTAAATACAGATTTAAAATAAAAAACCGAGACAAGTGCAAAAAAGAAACCCTCAAAGAATCAGGATGGTGTTACAGGTTATAGAAAGCACACAAGCCTGAGTTAGAATCCCTGAGGGTCACAGTCTAATTATCCGATTAACACATCTTATTTTTTCTTTTTAAAAATTTATCTATTTTTATTCTATGTGTATGTTTGTTTAACCTACATGTGTAACATAGGCCTCTGTGCCACATACGTGGGGTTGGGTTTTGTTTTTGTTTTGTTTTGTTTTTGGTTTTTCAAGAGATGGCTTTCCAGTGTAGCTCTGACCTAGAACTCTCTCTGTAGATCAGGCTGCTCCTAAACTCAGAGATCTGCCTGCCTCTGCCTCTCAGGTTGTTGGATTAAAGGTGTGGGGAAACTCCACTTCTTAAGCTTACAAAAAGGTCAGAAAAATTCATGCCGGAGGATGCTTTGAAATTTTAAAAAATTATTAGTAGTGTATGCATGTGTGTGTGATATATGTGTGTATGATTGTGTGATGTATGGATGTTTGTGTCAGGTGTGTGTGATGCTTGTGTGATATATGTGTATTATGATATAATGTATATATGTAGTGTATGTGTTTATATACAAATATGTGTATATGTACACATATATGTCTATATGTGTGATGTGTGAGATGTATGTGTAAATGCAGAAGTGTATGTGACACACCCTGTGCTGTGTGTGGAGATTTGTGGAGGCCTTCAGGAGTTCCCTCCTTCCATGTGGGTTCCTCCAGGGATCAAACTCAGGTCCTCGGGCTTTTGGGACATGGAGTTTCATACACTGAGTTATCTTGCTACCTTCAAGAATTTCTTCCATATCTGATGAGGTGACCTTGATAGCGGTTGACATAATAAGTAGTACTTTTCGTTGCTCCTCAGAAGGGGCTACAGTGACCAGAGTAACAGCAGTCTGGAGATTAGGCTCCGTAATCCACACCTCCTGTGAGGAACGCCCAACCCTGCTGCCAGGACTCTCTCCTCCAGTGGCTGCTAATCTCCCATGAAAATGCACATGCAGTCAACAGCCTCAAATGGAACATGTGGGTAGGAGGAACAATGCCAGCATTTATGGCAGACTTCTTTTTTATAGGGTGGCTCTCTCTATTTATCAGACACAGAAACATCTATAAATGTCACACACACACACACACACACACACACACACACACACACACGTATGGATGGATGGATGAATGGATGGACGGATGGATGGATAGATGGACTATTCCTGAAGCATGAATCCATGTTATGCTGCTGCTTTTACTTTTTTTCCTCTATCTGTTTATCTTTATTGATTTTTATTGTAAATTTACATTTCAAATGTTATTCCAATCTTTCCATTTGCAGTTTTCAGGTCTCATGGACATAAGGTCCCCTATTCCATCCCCCCAGCCTCAAACTTCACCTCTTTCTGCCTTCCATCTCAAGATGGGAGTGTATCCCTCCCTTTTTTGTGTAACCAGGTTGTCAGACCCTTTTGCCCACGAATCTTCCCCCCAATGTTCCTTTGGGAACACATTTCCCCCACACTCAGACATTAGTCTCTGCTTTGTCCAACCCAAGTTTACTAAATGGAACTGAACTGGTCATCCTTAATCTGTAACACCTAGTCCTTTCTATACTTTGTACCAAGGAAATATTAAACATTGAACACATTGTTCCTTCCATTGGTGCCCAAATCTCAAACTGGCCATCCTGGACACAAGCCCCTCCCATCCCCTCCCCCTTCTTCTCTCTGAAACCACCCCCTTTTGCTTTCCCTACAAATCCCAACCTTGTCAGGACCAAGGGTTTCTCCTTCCATTGATGCCCAACAAGGCCATCCTCTTCAAGCTGAAATCTAAGCGGACGAAATCACTCATGCTACCTTCCAGCTGCTTTTGCCTGCCATAACCTTAGGCACCACCGCCCACCCAAGGCCCAGGGACAGCTTGCGAAAGCACACACTGGGTGTGCTAGCCCCGTGCCTGGAGAATTCTGCGCCTAGCAACTGTTGTGAAGGTGGCCACAGGTCGTGGGCGGTGGCAGCTTTGACTGCCTCAGGTAACAAAATCAGTAGTTGTGACTAAGTTACAACCGTGGTATCTCTCAGTCATCTCTGAGAGGTTCTTCTGCTCCTCCCTCTCTCTCTCTCTCTCTCTCTCTCTCTCTCTCTCTCTCTCTCTCTCTCTCTGTCTCCCTCCTTCCTTCTCTCCTTCCCATCTCCCTCTTTAGAGAAAATAGAAACAAACTCAGGCAGGGGCCTTAAAGAGTAAGGTTGTTTCTAACTCACTAATTGCCAAACTCATATCATAATAACTGAGGGATCCACAGTTACTGAAAACACAAATAAATTGAAGACATATCTAGAAAACAATGTTGAAGTGATGGACTCCGCTATTAAGAGACTTCCAGAAAGTGCAAGGTAGCTCTTGAATTTTAAGATGGGTTCCACAGCGGGACACATGCCATACCATTCTTTTTTTCCTTTTTCTTTTTTCTTTTTTCCATCTTTATTAAATTGGGTATTTCTTATTTACATTTCAATTGGTATTCCCTTTCCAGGTTTCCAGGTCAACATCCCCCTAACCCCTCCCACTCCCCTTCTCTATGGGTGTTCCCCTCCCCGTCCTCCACCCATTATCACCCTGCCCCCAACAATCATGTTCACTGGGGGTTCAGTCTTAGCAGGACCCAGGGCTTCCCCTTCCACTGGTGCTCTTACTAGGATTTTCATTGCTACCTATGAGGTCAGAGTCCAGGGTCAGTCCATGTATAGTCTTTGGGTAGTGGCTTAGTCCCTGGAAGCTCTGGTTGCTTGGCATTGTTGTTCATATGGGGTCTCGAGCCCCTTCAGTCTTTCAGTCCTTTCTCTGATTCCTTCAATGGGATCCCGTTCTCAGTTCAGTGGTTTAATGATGGCATTCGCCTATGTATTTGCTGTATTCTGGCTGTGTCTCTCAGGAGAGATCTACATCTGGTTCCTGTCAGCCTGCACTTCTTTGCTTCATCCATCTTATCTAATTGGGTGGCTGTATATGTATGGGCCACATGTGGGGCAGGCTCTGAATGGGTGTTCCTTCTGCCTCTGTTCTAAACTTTGTCTCCCTATTCCCTCCCAAGGGTATATACCACACCGTTCTTAACAGCAGTGACATTTACAAACTGCTCTACCGAAGGGCTTTGACTTGCACAGGTCCACTCATTACAGACTTCTAGTAAGGCTTTCAGGGCTGTGTATAAAGTTCAGTTTCTGTAACATGTGAATACATACGTATATATTCTAACTACCTAGCCCACGGTGGGCAAAGGCAGGCTCTATAGAGGGTCCCAGTGGGCCCCATTGCTAAGGTCCAGTACCAGCCAGGTCTGGCCCTCAGACACAGCTCTTTATGTACCTATTGATTTATTTGACTTAGCAGATCTTTGGGGGCACTTCTCTGACCCTAACTGGCCCAGCCTTACTATTTTATTGCCAAGGAAACTAAAGCAAATTTTACACCGCTCACTACCATGGAGGGCCACAGGCAAAATGGCAATCTGAGCGCTGTACTGGATGGTCTCTGGTACCCAGTGCATCCTGAATGCTACAAGGGTCTTTTTAATCACATCGTCAGTATACCATATGCATGCATGTACAGCCTGGGGTCATCTACTCCACAGACTAGAAAGTACTTTCTCGAGTAAGGCCAGCTCATTCGATGCTACTGTAATGAAGGCTAAGGGGACGGTAGTACTTAGCAACACTGGTAATCATAGTTTATTAAGCATTTTCTGTGTGCCAAGCATCAGGCTGAGCTTTGACACACTCTTCCGTCTTCCTTTACACAATCAGCCCAGTATCACAACCCTCCCTAATACTTAATCCCCGTGACCTGCAAAATCCTGGCACTAATGAAAAGCTTCAATCTGTCTGTAGACTGTGTGCTTGTCGACTGTGCCCAAATCAAATCCTTTCTGAATTCCTAATGCAGCTTGTGTGGCTTTTTTTTTTTTTAAGTGGGTAATTAAGAGAAAGGTATTTCCAGAAATACAACCTGAGAGGTGGAGGCTGAATTCTTGATTTTCTGAATCTGGAGCCAGCTCATTTGATAGTGACTTATAATTACTATATTTCAAATTGCTCAATCATCTCCTGAAGATAGATTGCAGGGTGGGGTGGGAGAAGTGCCCTCCAGTTCTTTCCAGTGAAATGTTTCTGTGTTAGCACAAGACGAGAAGTTCTGTAAGGTGAGGGATTGAGTTAGAAATGCCGGGCTTCCTGTGGCCTTGTGCCAGGTGGAGGAAACAAACAGATATGGTTCCCATTGGATACGGCTGCCCGGAGAAAAGTGTTTCCTATCCTGCTGCCAAGACAGTGCCAGCTGCTCACGGGGATGACTCAGGGGAGAGCAGGAAGGCTGGGTGGTATTTGGGGAGTGGATAAAAAAAAATGACAGTTTTTCCATTTTTATTAATAGGTCGTAAACTTCTACAACCAAGAACTGAGTGGCAGCATTGATGTATTGATGTGTGTGTGTGTGTGTGTGTATCTCTGTGTCTATGTGTATGTGAGTCTGTCTCTGTGTGTGTCCGTGTGTGTGTCTCTGTGTGTATGAGTCTGTGTGTACATGTGTGTGTGTGTATGTATCTGTCTGTGTGTGTATGTGTGTGTGTCTGCCTGTGGAAGCCAGAGGTCAATATTAGGAGTCTTGAGAACAATCACTCTCATATTATTATTGCTGTGGTTATCATTGACAAAGTCTTATTGTGTAGCCCTGGTTGGCCTGGAACTTGCTCCATCAACTACGTTGGCTCCAGACCCAAAGAAATCTGATTGTCTCTGCCTTTCAAAATTAGGGATTTAAAAGGCTAACTCCACCTTATGTTTTTGAATCAGAGTCTCTCACTGAACCTGTAGCCCATGGATTTTGCTAGGCTGGTTGGTTCATGAGATCTAGGGATTGGCCCACCACCACCTCCTCAGTGCTGAGATTAACATGCCCAGCTTTTTAAAATACGGTTTATTTGATGTGTATATTTTGCTTGTATGCATGCATGCATGCATGTATGTTTGTATGTATGTATATGCACCATGTGTGCTGGTGCTAGCAGAGGTCAAAGATGTCAGAGTTTTTGGAACTGGAATTCCAGATGAGTGTGAGCCACCATACGGGCGCTAGGAACGGAACTCCTGGCTGCTGTAGGAATAACAAGTGCTGTCGACTGATGAGCCATTTCTCCAATCCCTCTGCCCAGCTTTTTACGGTGTTCTGGGGATCCGAACTCAAGGCCTCACGCTTGGGCGGCTAACACTTTAGCTTCTGGGCTATGCCTTCGCTTCTGAGTCTTAGGTAAAGTCAGGTTCATTTGGCAATGAGCTGGGCGGTGCCTGCTCTTCTTGGAAGTTTCACAGGAGCTGGGAGCTACCGGCACCCAAAAGGACAAGTCCCCTGAAGCCTGAAGTCTGAGCATTGCCGCTGGCTCCTGCAGGGTGTCTCCTTTGGGTTTCCAAGAATCAGCCAAAATGGTGTTTTAACATTTTAACTGATTGCTAATTTTTAAAACGTTGAAGACTCCACAAATACACCGTATCTCTGGTATCTCTTTTATATGAAAAACCAAAACAAAAACCAGGTCTACGATTTAACTTATCCATCCTCCAACAGTCCCCAACACTGAGGCCCAGCACCAGCCAGTGCGCATCCTCCGCAGTGGCATTCTGTGACCTAGCAGAGAGTAGGACCCACTTAGATGTGCATGGCCCTGGACCCAGGTCACCCCCTTTTCTTATAGAAATAGGAAGTGAGGCAAACCCTCAGGACTCTTGGCCAGCATAAAAACAAAGTCCCAATGCTGAGGCAAGTAACCCTGTCCACAGTGTCCCTAGACTCGGTCAAGGCCCTGCTTGCTGCCTTTGTCCCCAAATGTACTTCCCTCCCAGCAGACACTCCCTTGTCCCCTTCAGCTCCACATTAGCAAGGTCAGCCTTAACCAGGGCCTGCTCCTTCATCAGACCTGAGTGTCCCCAAAGTGTTAAATGTCACTGGTCTGTGGCACTGTGCCAGGACATCTCATGAACTAAATAAACCTGGTGTTTGGTGGAAAAAAAAATCCTTTGGTTTGTAGATCTGATTTTACGTCAATATTCAAGGGGAGAAAACAGTTAAAAGCAAACTGACTGGGCCGACAAGTACACAGTGCTGAAAATTTTAACTCGGTAATAAACGCATTCCCACCAGGACAGGGTTTCCTCCACAGGTTAATCGATGTGGCTCACAAGCTGTCTGTCCTGAAATATCCCATCCATCGCCTTCTCATGGTGCCTAAAAACCCCTATAACTTACCTCTACTGAGACTTAAAATAAACCCTTTCTTTTGGCCATCCTCAAAGTCCACTGTGATCAGCTGCTTCAGTGAGCTTACCAACTGTGCTGATGTATTTTTTCCTAGACTCTCTAGTTATGCAGTGGTAGAATTACTGAAGTTTCACGAAAGAGGGCAGGCCTAACTGTCTGAGCTAAGGGACAGGTTTGAACCAAGACCTGGGACTTGCTGAGTGGCCTGTGGCTAGTCAGTCCTTGGCTAGTCACTGGCTTCTGGAGTTCTGATTCTTCATTCAGATACAGAATGGGGCTAGCTAGAGAGTCCACTGCCTCAGCAGGGAAAGGGTGAAGGAAGTGACAGGGCTGCAGGCCTTGAAAATGGTGTATGGTATAGGGTGAAGCCTTAGTGACTTAGCGACTCAGCTGTTCTTAGAAGGGGGTGTCCTGAGGTTTGGCCCCCCCCAAAGGGATTGCGGTGGTGAGAGAGTTTACTCTCGCAGGCCTACTTTGTTGATGCACACTTGAATCAAGGAAAAAGGGCTTTAATCCCAGCACTTAGGAGACAGAGGAAAGCGTATCTCTGGGAGTTCAAGGCCAGCCTAGTCCTCAGATCGAGTTTCAGGATGATCGGGGATTACCCTGTCTCGAAAAAATAAAATAAAATAATAAAATAAAATGAAAGAAAGGAGATCGACGCGGAGACAGTGTGAGTTCTAGCTTGAGTTTTTTGGAAGATTAACAAAACAAAACATCAACAAAAAACCAAACAGGCCCATTCTGGGCTTCGCCCTACTTAACCACCCCAGACAACCCCCTGATCCCCACCCTCTCCAGGTTTGTTCTCGCCTCAGCAAAAGCTACTTTCCTACAGAGTCCCCAGCCTCTGGTTCCTGGGCGTACCCTCTGGCACAGAGCGGCCACTTGCAGCCCCGCCGGGAGAACGAGTCAACAGCGGGGTGGACGGGAAAAGTGACATAATCTTTGTAGCGCCCTGTGTGTGTCTCCAGCCTCTCCGGCAGCGCAGGCCTGGATTCTGCTTTATGGCACTGCGGCCGGAGATTGAGGCGCTGCAGACTCGGGACTCGGCCAGTCCTGGGGTCCTTCGCGGAGTGGGGACCCCGATGTGGGCGGCCGGGATGCACTTTTCAGGAACGCCGGGGCGGCAGCGCGGTCGCCGGGCGCGCTCCCAGGACCGCCGCCCCCTTGGAGCCGGATGACGGAGTCTCGAAAGACTTTCACCAAATATGGGCCGAGGCTGGAAACGTCCTGTGCAGTGAGTCGCCGGAAACCTCGAGTCTCGGCCACCGCGGGAGTGCGGTTCTTGGGCCAGCGGCCCGCAGGGGGCGGCGGCGGCAGATCCTAGCCTGGTGGCCAAGGCCCGTTGCCCTCGTGCCCTCCCGACCTGCAGAATCTGTCACTCTCTTCCTCCAACCGCTGCCACCATAATCCCAGCCACTCCCACCCATCCCCAGACCATACCAGACTGGGGGAGGGGTGGGAATGAAGAGGGGTGCAAAAATGTGGGGTAACGAGAGGGTGTCATCTTAAAGCTTCTTGCAGACCCGGTAAATGTGGCTAGAAGAATTGGAGTCGTGAGCAACCCCCTATCTGGTTGTGGACACACGGGCGCAAGGGTGGGGAAAAGTGGGAGGAAAAGGTCTTACGATGAGGGGGGAGACCTGGAGAGAGAGAAAGGCTACGAGGAAGGAAAGGGGGAGGGGAGCACTCCTGTGGTCCAGAGCAGCGTGTGATTCTGGGACCAGCAGCATCCACATCACCTAGGGACTTGATAAAATGCAACTGAGGAGAAAGTCTGGAGTAGGGCCTAGCAATCAGACTTCTAACCAGTCCTCCGGGTGATTCCGGCGGACACCCTAGTCTGAAACCCACTAAACTAGGAAGCTGGAGTCGACAGGTTTGAGATTATGGTCTGTCTCAGTTGCTGCGAGACAGTGAAGCCTTCTTGGGGGTAATCTAAACGTCCCTGGCAGCTGCAAGTGAGACGCTCCATCTCTCAGCTCAAGCCAAGAGCCGCAGGAGGACAAGCAGTCCTTTCTCAGTGTCTTGCGGCTCAAAGAAACGAGTCCGCTGGGTGGAGAGACGGTGGGGGGAGAAAAGAGCACGCGAAGCAACACTTACCCACACCATTTGCACATTTCCCTCCCTGTCTGTCAACGAAGGATCTGTAGCTCTCAGCAGAGGAGGTGAGAAGGCGACAGGACGTCTGGAGTTTCTGGACCATCCTAGGCAGGGACTCGAGCAGCCGCTGTTCCTCCTGGTTACCAGCCGGCTAGGCAGTGCATGCAGTCTGCAAGGCTGTGCACATGGGTTCCAGCAGCCTTTCCTCCTCCTGCACCTCCCGGCCTTGCCGACTCCAGCTTCCTCCTCTCCTCACCACACACCCGCTGCTTTAAATGGACAGCTGATGCTAATGTACTCCCTGTGTCTCCTCTGCGACAATCCCCTTCTTCTGAGATTGCCCAGTTGGAGTCCAGAAACAAAACCCCACACATCCTCGTTAGAAAACTTTAATCTGATTTTTAAAGGCATCTACGGAATGGTGTGTCTGAATGCTGTACAGAATACTGGACCTCTCCACTGTCTCCCCATCCCCCGCAGCAAAGGAACACAGTATATCCAGGCCAGTTGGATCATCCACTGTAACTTTATTTTAAATCATGATGGACAGATTGCGTGAAAAACAAGGAATTCCAAAGAATTTCCTGCTCTGGGAACAGAAGTTAAGTCTATATTTAACAACATTTGAAGCTGTCAAGAATGCCTTGTGGTTGGATAACAGAGGCAGAAAAATGTTAAAAACGCAGGCTACTGCTATACCCAAATATGGAAATATTGTTACGTCTGGTGTCTGATTCACCATCTGGAAATACTTACAACCATGAAGTCAAATAGAAAAGACGCCACAACAGAAGCCAGGAGCCCTCCTCTCCATTCTGTTTCTCCATCACCTCCTTCTACCCTGTTCTGCGCCTTCTCCACCCTCACCCCCTACCCTCCCGCCGCTTCCCAAAGATGGAAACAATGAACTGTAAGGCCAGGGGAACAGTTCTCTAGCTAATAAGTAGGCTGGCCTGCGGGACAAGGCCTCGGCTTGGCCTTCGTTATTTGCATAACACTTGACAACCCATTGTCTTTAAAAGTCCCCACCCCCAGAAAGCCTTCAAGATCCTACCGCCTCTGGCAAATTCCTCTAGGACTTACGAAAGGGCCCTTTTGAATGAATGAACTTAACTCTTTCCAGTAACAGCTGTCTTCATCGGAGTGCGCGTAACAGCTTCTCTTCCTTCTCACCCGAGTCTTTCGGAGAACAGTCAGTGCACAAGGCTCCCTTAAGCAAGATCGCTAAGCGGCAAAGGCAGGGAGGCCCTACATATTAAAAATGAAAAAAAGCTACCCAGACCATTAAAGGGATGGGGAAATCTAGTACCCATCTCCTTTTAAAATTGCAGAAGACAGATTCTGAGGCTTCTGAAATTTATGAATGGCACTGGCAATACTGAAGAGGGTCTAGGGGGTGTCTTCAGTTGTGTGTCTAATAAGATCTTAAAAACTAACCTCCTTTATTACAGTGTTGCCCTCTAAATCCCTCATGTCTCGGAACTTGGGGAGAGAGCCATTGCACTTCCTTTTGAAATGGAAGGCTTCCAAGTGATCCAAAACAAAGGAATTAAACACCGAGACACACAAGTTCACACACAGAGACACACACACACACACACAGAGAGAGAGAGAGAGAGAGAGAGAGAGAGAGAGAGAGAGAGAGACAGAGACAGAGACAGAGACAGAAAACACAAAACAGACAGAGACACAGAGACACAGAGACACACAAGCACACACACAAGCACAGACACACAGACAGGGAGGCATACATACATATACATTCAGAGAGACACATACAAGGGCAGGAGGGTGGGTGGGACGGTGTCTGCAAACACACCAAGTCTTTTTTTCCATCTAGCCAAAGCTGTTGGGATCTGTTTTGTCCCGGCAGCTTTTGCACCTGATGATTTCAGGACAAATCACTCCACGGTGGTCTCCTCCGCTTCTGGTTTGGCTGCTTAGTTTCCATCGCCCCGCCAGTCGGGGAAGAGAGGCCAGGAGGGTTGACCCGGCCTCCTGCATCGGTGAGGAAGTGGACGTCAGGCTCCGGGAGAACTCTGCACTCGTTTCCTCTTGGATTTCCAACGCAGGCAGTGGGCTGGAACTAAAACTGGGAACCTCCAAAAACAAACAAGTACAACATACCAAAAAAAAAAAAAAAAAAAAAAAAAAAAAAAGGGGGGAGGGATGAGGGAAGACCTCAGGCTGGAAAATTGCCAGCAAAGAGGGAAGCTCCCCCATCCCCCATTCACAAAGGCCACTCCGAGTATTAATTTGCAATACACTTTCCTTGGCTAATAAACATTATGCCAAAACTTTGGGACTTGATCCGAGCACGGCTCTTTGAAGTCCACAAATAGATCCCTGGCTTAGAAACCAACTCCCCCTCCCCTTTGGCCTCTCAGTAGATAACTTTACTCTCACCTTGGTTGTAAACAAGCAAGCAGCTCGCTGCTTTCCCGGGTAGGCAGCATCAAACAAAACCACTTTTCTTCCGCCGTCTCAGGTCTTCCCGCCCTCCCATGTCTAGGCACAGATCTGAAATGCTCCCACCAACACATACACCACGCCCCCCAACACACTCACCATATACCCTCTTCAATCAAAATCAGAACCCTTGCGCCCCAAGCATCCCGGCCTTCCCGAAGGAAGCTGTTATTTAAAGTGGAAAAAAAAAAGAACTTTTTTTTCTCTGATGGATCTAAGAAGGGGAGGGGGGGAAAGGTGCAACGGAGCCAGGGGAGGTGCTTGGCAGCAGCCCGCGCCAACCAACATTCCTGAGATGTTTGAGAATTCTGGAACGCGCAGACAGCGCATACGTCACTGCAACACGCGGCGCCGAGGCAGGCATTATAAAGGGCGGGCTCCCAGTGCCGGGGCAGACCGTGAGCGAGAGCGCCCCAGAGAAGCGCCTGCAATCTCTGCGCCTCCGCCGCCAGCACCTCGAGAGAAGGACACCCGCCGCCTCGGCCCTCATCTCACCGCACTCCGGGCGCATTCGATCCGGCTGCTCGCCCGCTCCTTGGCTTCCGTGTCGCCACGCTCGCCCCGGCTCCTCCTGCGCGCCACAATGAGCTCCAGCACCATCAAGACGCTCGCTGTCGCCGTCACCCTTCTCCACTTGACCAGGCTGGTGAGTTGGACTTTTTTTTTTTTTAAACCACCGCTTCCCGATCCGCCCTTCCCGACCCCTTCCCCCGGGCCCTGATCTTTCACAGCAGGGAAAGTTAGACTGAAAAGTTCCGGGGGAGCTGTTGCTTTACGCTCGGACGACGTGTCCAGGGGGCCTCTTCCTGGGGCGCAGCCGCTGGAGTGTCCGGGGTGTCGGGACGGGATAGAGACACTCCTGGTGAACAGAGAGCCCCACAGCCAGACCTACGCTCAGGGTGGTTTAGGTGCCTTCCCGGAGCAATGCAAAGCAGTCTCACGCGCTTCTTCTCCCACTTGCAGGCACTCTCCACCTGCCCTGCCGCCTGCCACTGCCCTCTGGAGGCGCCCAAGTGCGCCCCGGGAGTCGGCTTGGTCCGGGACGGCTGCGGCTGCTGTAAGGTCTGCGCGAAGCAACTCAACGAGGACTGCAGCAAAACGCAGCCCTGCGACCACACCAAGGGGCTGGAATGCAATTTCGGCGCCAGTTCCACCGCTCTGAAAGGGATCTGCAGAGGTAAGAGGCTTGTGGTTTGGCCCCTTTAAAAAAAATAATAGTCCCCATCGTCCAGAAGTTTAGTAATTTTGAGACCATGTATGGTGACGCTTTGTTGATAGTAGCTTGGCAGAAAGGCACATGATTTCAGCAGTCTGGAATGCAATTCAGAGTGTCTGGGCCCAACGAAAAGCGCATACGGAAAAGTGATTCCTGACTAACTTATTGTTCAGCTCTGGAGTCTCGGGGGAACTGTAGGGAACTTTACCATACATTGAGTTGAACAGCGGAAAATATGTATGAGTTTCAGCCTGTGGCGGCGAATCTTAACCTTCTCCTCTCTCTTTCGGTCGTCTTTACAGCTCAGTCAGAAGGCAGACCCTGTGAATATAACTCCAGGATCTACCAGAACGGGGAGAGCTTCCAACCCAACTGTAAACATCAGTGCACATGTATTGACGGTGCTGTGGGCTGCATTCCTCTGTGTCCCCAAGAACTGTCTCTCCCCAATCTGGGCTGTCCCAACCCCCGGCTGGTGAAAGTCAGCGGGCAGTGCTGTGAGGAATGGGTCTGTGATGAAGACAGCATTAAGGACTCCCTGGACGACCAGGACGACCTCCTTGGATTCGATGCCTCGGAGGTGGAGTTAACGAGAAACAACGAGTTAATCGCAATTGGCAAAGGCAGCTCACTGAAGAGGCTTCCTGGTAAGTGGATACCCAGTCCTTAAGACACTGTGCAGAAAAGCTTTCTTGGGCTGCAACTTTGTAGAAACCATTGTGTGTCTGCACGGGTCTAAGCTGTCTTCCATTTCGTTGGTCTTTCTAGTCTTTGGCACGGAACCGCGAGTCCTTTACAACCCGCTGCATGCCCATGGCCAGAAATGCATCGTTCAGACCACGTCCTGGTCCCAGTGCTCCAAGAGCTGCGGAACTGGTATCTCCACACGAGTTACCAATGACAACCCGGAGTGCCGCCTGGTGAAAGAGACCCGGATCTGTGAAGTGCGTCCTTGTGGACAACCGGTGTACAGCAGCCTAAAAGTAAGTTTCTTTCAAGGCTTGAACTGAGACCCCACAGGTGGGTGGGATATGAGCCTCTGTTCAAGAAAGAGAAAAGTCCACGATATATTTGAAAAGAAATTGTCTTTTTCTAGCCCAAGACTATACGCGGTGGTTAAATGTACACCTCCAGAAAAACCCAACAAATCTCATTCTTTCTTTTGTTCTTCCTTCCAGAAGGGCAAGAAATGCAGCAAGACCAAGAAATCCCCAGAACCAGTCCGATTTACTTATGCAGGATGCTCCAGTGTGAAGAAATACCGGCCCAAATACTGCGGCTCCTGCGTGGACGGCCGGTGCTGCACACCTCTGCAGACCAGGACCGTGAAGATGCGGTTCCGGTGCGAAGATGGCGAGATGTTCTCCAAGAACGTCATGATGATTCAGTCCTGCAAGTGTAACTACAACTGCCCGCATCCCAACGAGGCGTCGTTTCGCCTCTACAGTCTGTTCAACGATATCCACAAGTTCAGGGACTAAACGTCTCCTGGGTTCCTAGTGAGGGTCGGACAGAGGTGTTGAGCATCGCGGAGACGCGGGCGGACGGTGGGCGAACGGTGCCTTGCTCAGCATCGAGTAGGATTAAGGTGTTTCAAAACTGCCGAAGGGGCTGCTGCTATGGATGGACAGTAACGCAGTCGCAGTTGGAGAATACTTCGCTTCATAGTACTGGAGCCCGGGTTACGCTTCATATTGGAGCATGTTTATAGATGATGTTCTGTTTTCTGTTTGTAAATTATTTTGCTAAGTGTTTTTTTTTTTTCTTTTTCTTTTTTTTGCTCCATTTCTCCCCTTCCCCCCTTGGTTCTACAATTGTAATAGAGATAAAATAAGACTAGTTGGGTCAAGTGAAAGCCCCGCTTGTCCTTTGACAGAAGTAAAATGAAAGGCTTCTCCTGCCTTCCCCAGTGGAGGGGGGGGGACACTCTGTGAGTGCCCTTGAGGCCACTACCTGCACTCTAAACTGCAAACAGAAACCAGGTGTTCTAAGATTGAATGTTTTTATTTATCAAAATGTAGCTTTCGGGGAGGGATGGGGAAATGTAATACTGGAATAATTTGTAAATGATTTTAATTTTATATCAGTGAAGAGAATTTATTTATAAAATTAATCATTTAATAAAGAAATATTTACCTAATATCTTGGGTGCATGGTGTTCTGTATTTTCGGAAGCCATTCAAGTTATCAGAAACAATTGTTCTTGTCAATCATTCCAACAGGACCCCACCCCCCACCCCACCCCCAGGACCTACTATGTGTCAAGAACCACTCTAGATGCCCTACTTGGGTTAACAGTGAACTGCTAGGACAGTGGCTGCTGTTGCAAATCTTTAAGGAACAATGGTGGCATAAAAGCCTCCAGTTAGGAAAGCAAAGTATACTGAACATGGGCTTTTATGAAGCGTAAAAAGGTAGCTGAAAATTTAATTGCTAACTTAAAACTGATTTATTTTTACAAAAAAGAATTGAAATGAAAGCCTACGAGTCCCCATTACTCTGGACAAGTATGGTTGTTTCTTATTTTAGCTTCGGGGGCTTCTGTGTGTCACTCAAGTAGAGGTGGGGAACCTTTTAATAACCTTTGACCATAGCTGCATGGTTGAAGTGTATCTAAAAATTAGGGAAGCTGCTAATATTTTACCATTGGCCGGTATCAGAGAGGGGGGAAATTCTTGGGACCTGTTGGGTGGCTGGTTTGTTAATGGATGAGCTTGAAGCAAAGACTTGTGCTAATCCTAATAAGCCAGTGATTGGGCAAACAGGCTGCCAAATGCAAGAATGTGAGGAATTTCGAGTGCTTTCCAGTCGCTAAAGGACCAGGGAGGCCCACCCCCTTCCTTTTAATAGTATACAGCATATTGATGGCCGAAAGGACATTTAGATAGAGTGGGCTATCCAGAGGTCAAAGGCTAGACACGGAGCATTCCTAAAAGAGAAGAGGCTGGCTGTGGGTCTAGGAGAGGCAGAGACAGCCGCATTAATGTGTGTGAAGAAAAGCCAGTAGCCTGTGTTAGAAAAATCTACATCTTTAGAAAGCGCTGACAATAAACCTTTTATAGGAGAAATTTTCCTTTCACCGGCAGCCTTGGCTCCCATTCAAATCCACAGTGAGATATTGCAGTGTGCACTTGAATCTTTAGACATAAGAGAAAGTGCTTTGGGAAGCGGGGGAGGGGGACAGCGCTTGGGATTGTATAAGGGGGTTTTCTAGATAGATGAACGAATACTGATGATTTAATAAAGACCTAAAAAAAAAACAAACAAGAAACAAAGCACTTGCGGCATCTGTCATGTGTTTTAGCATGAATGGCTAGGAAAGTCTACAAACGCAGGTCTTCTCTAGTCTTGAGGGTACGGTTCCTTGCCTAAAACACGGCAAAGAGCACTTTCAGGACTGCCAGTTTTTCTCACCCCAAGGAATTGGAGTTTTAAGGTATTCGGGATTTAAACACCACGTGGTCTAGTTGTGGATACAGTTGGGCTTGTCAGGGTGTGACGTTAACACGCGAACAATGGTGGACGCATGAGAATTTTGTGGGGGCGGTCCTGGTGGAAAGACTTCAAGATCCATAAGCAAGGTCCCCAGCATGAATCCTGAGATGTTGCCTTGCCTCCAGAGAGCCTGCAAACTCTCCCTATCTCTGCGGAGACCGTAGGACGATGCTGTATGGATCCATCACGTGTGTCAGATGACAGCGTTTGTGCACAGTGTCCCACATGAGGGATGACGTAGCCGAGAAAAACAGCGGGTCTTTGAAAGGTCATTGATCTCCAAGAACTTACAGTTGATAGTGACAAGAGGGCTCGCAAATCATGCCCATTTGTTTGGGCAGAAAAGCTACTACAAAAAATATAAATTCAGGGATACGGAAAGTATTGAAGAACTCAAAAGTAGCCAAGAACGAAATGACAGTGTTCAGACCATACAAGTTCAATCACACCTGGCATGGATCTTGTTTAGTTCCGTTACTGTGAAGACAAAAGCCACTATCTACCTATTTGACATGGGAGTCGACTGTGTCAGCATGCACTGTGGTGTATGTAGTAACAGCAGTACACCAGCAGCCACAATAATGAGTCCTCACACCTCTGTCCGTCCCGGCTTCGTGATGCTGGGGTGGTTTTTGGTAGACCTAAGGCCAGAGCGTTATAGAATGGCCTTAGAGTCTTAGGCATTCTATGAATTTTAAGAAATATTCTGTGAGACGCTCAGCAGCCTGATCAGTGGTCTTGCTGGGCTGCTGCCTCATACGAATGCTATGTCCTGGCTGTCGTCGCACAAAGAGACACAACTAAGTCAGAATCAGCAACGTGCATTTTAGAGTTATTTTTTTTTCCAGTAGTGGGGACGTATTTGATCTGTTCACAATGTCTTCTCCTAGGCTCCTGGCACTATTGGAAAAGTCCACTGAGTAATGAGCAGAATAAGTCATTACCAACACAGCCACAGGACAGAAGAGCTGTGACCTGGGCAGAATGACAGACCTGTGACTGGGCAGGGAGACTGCCACGCTAAGATCAGAGGCCTGCGTCCGTGGCACCAGCTCTGCCCTTGGCTTGCAAGCTTTCGAGTCTCCTAATCACGTGAAAACGAGGAGACAGCTTTCAGAACTATTTTTTAAAGATTTTTTTTTTTTTACTTTATGTGTATGTGAGTTTTGCATGCATGTATGTGCACCATGTGTTGGAGCTGGAGTTACAGACGGTTGTGAGTAGTCACGTGAGTATTGAGGATGAAACCCTGGTCCTCTCTCAGGGCGCTAAGTGCTTTATTCTGAGCCATCTCCACAGCTTCAAGCTTCGGACATTTTGTTGAAAAAAGTAAAACGTGCAGACAATGATCAAATCCTTTCTTTGGTGCATTCTTCTTGTGCCTCCTGAGCTGTTACCCTAAAGCACGTGGCTCTGTAAGTCAAAGCTGCCCAGATTTCCCTGTGGTTGGAGGCACCCACTTCCATGAAGCCTTTGAAAATATGTTGCCAGAACCTTCACGACCATCCCATGCTCTTAGTTCATGAGGCCATGGAGGACCCTGCGTCTCACAGTACGTGCAGCCCCATGCTTCCCCTCACAGAACCCATGCCTCATGAACTTCACTGATCTGAGGGGTGATTTAAATCAAAGTGCACGTCTAAAGCGTAGCAATGTACGTGCCCTACGGTAAGATCAGGCATTTGTGACAATTTCCCTGGTGATGGTGAACATCTGTGGGATCTTACAAAATGCAATCCCACTTACACATCCTCAAATGTATCCTTTCCAGAGTGTTACAGGTCCCACGCACTCTGCTCATACACTCTTCCTAGTTGACCTCTTTCTCTCCTGTGCAAACATGTACACCTAAGCCACCATTTCTTGTCTACGTTGTCCTCAGTTGCGACTGTGTTTCTCAAAGGTGGCTGCAACGGTATTTCCTACCCTCCCTGCTCGCCTGTCATGTAGCCCGGTGGCACTTGGTGGAGTATGTCTCCCGTTCTCTGAGCCTTCCAGCACCGGCTCGCGGTGGAATTCCAGAGTGCTCACTTCCTGTCTTTTACAGACGAGAGAACATGGAAAGGAGCACACTCTTCTGAGCTCAGCGGACTATGTGAAGCCCAGAATCCCACAAACTGGTCCTAGAGAATGAGGAGGAGACAGGCCAAGGAGCATGTGGACAACATGTCTGTGCATGAATAAAGGATCTAGAAAGTGAATCCTCCTCCCTCGGTTATGTCACCTGATAGCTTGTGAATCAGACATAAACAGTTGGTCAGTCCTTCCCACTGTCCCTGACCAACAGGGTAGGGAGCAAACCAGGGTGGCAATTTTAAGGTAGGGAGTTTTGGGTGTGGTTAACAACAGAGAAGCAAAGCATACATCCTCGTCCTCCAGACATAAACCAGGGCACGCTGGCTGTGGCTTAAAGGACCCAACGGTGTCACATTGCTCTGGGAATGAGGCTTGGCGTCTCACTTGGCACATGGGTCTGCATGTGTCCTGTTGTCACCAGAGCCACCCTTGTTGCTGACCTTTGTCTTCTCTGAAAAAAGCCATGCCAGGTTGCTGGAAGTGTGCCCTGCTCTTGCAGAAGCCCTGAGTCCAGTTCCCAGCACCCGCAAAGGGCAGCTCCCAGCTACCTGGAGCTCCAGCTCCAGGAGGGCCAAAGGCAAGCAGAGCTAATTAGGAGCCCAGGCTTACTCGTAGCAAAGCCCAATCCAGACCATCCCTCTCTCAAAGCAAGTGCTTAGGGAACATGGCTCGAACCTGAGAAAGAATGGGATTGCTTTAAATCACTGCACCTCCTCGTGCCCCACCCCCTGCTTCCTCCCTCAATCCCTGCCCGTGTATTTTTGTAGAGAAGTGCACACCGACTCCATTTATAAAACCGTGTCACATTTTCCAACTGACACCGGATAAACTAATCAAAGATATACAGCGCATCCTGAACGCAGGCTGAATTTACCCACCTATTTTTGTAGTAACCAAAGAGGCTATTGGCTATGAGGGGAGGGAGAGCTGTTGCAGATGACTTGATGGGGCGAGTTTTGGGAGTTTTAAAGAAACAGCTCTGGGTTCTACTCTCAAATAAATACTTTTTTTTTTCAGATGTGTTCAAGAAACTCCCGACCGATTGAGGACTGGCGTGTGTAACTACCGGCTAGTCAGGCAGTGGCGGAGGGAAAGGTAGATCTCTGAGGATTTATTGTCTGAGCTTGCCGCAGACAGAGGCAACCGGGGCACAGGAAGGCACTTGAGTTACACCGAGGTCTGGCCATGATACAGGTCCTTCGCTGGCTCTGCAGAAGACTTCCATCAGGGGGCTTCCTAAAGTTGAGCCAGGTCATTCCAAACATCTCGCCTTTGTCCAGCAAATGGGGAGCAGTTCCACATGTTCAGGAGATTTGCTAAAGTGAAGGCACTCACCCATAACAGGGATTTAAAGTTCAGGCTCCTGGGAAAGGCTTTCTGAAAGGTCCCTCCTATATTCCAAATTTAGTTTGTTCTTGGAAAGGAGCCCGTGACTTTAGCTGACCTCTTGCATTTAAGACGATACTTGGCCATTTTAAAATGTTTTGCAATGTTTGGGGTTTCTTGTTGCTATTTTGCCTTTATAAAAGGAAGGCACAGAGAAACAAATTCCCTATGATAAGAAAGACTGAATGTCAGAGAAAATTCTAGGTACTCTGTCTCTGTTCCTCTGTCTGTCACTATGTCTCTCTCTCACACACACACATGCACACACAAAGACACACAGAGACACACAGACAGACACACAGACACACAGAGACACACAGACACACAGAGACACACAGACACACAGAGACACAGACAGACACACAGACACAAAGAGACACACAGACACACAAAGACACACAGAGACACACAGAGACACACAGACACACAGACACACACAGACACACAGACAGACACACAGACACACACACAGACACACAGACACACAGACAGACACACACACAGACACACACACAGACACACACACAGACAGACACACACACAGACACACAGACACACAAAAGAACAGCCAGCCAATATTAGGTAGGTAGTACATATTCTGGGATTGGCACTCCCTGACGAATTAGTAAACCATTAATTAAAAAAAATAGTTGGTATTCACACTTAATGTGTGCCCCATAACTTAGAAAGTCTTTGCAATAGTTTCCCCAGACCTCCATTCTATCATGTGACAAAGTGATATTTCAATGTTTGGCATGATGGCTACCGTTAGGTGCCCACCCAACAGCCACACCTTGTGTCCCTGAGTCCCTGCCTGCTGCACCGGCACCGTCTTGATTTTGATCGACTTCTCTGCTTTGCACGAGTTCTAGGAAGGAAATCCCCTGTCTCCACCCTCACCCTTAAGGATTGCATCAGGACTGCCTTAGATCACCATGACTTAATCTCATCAAGGCTACTGAAAGAGAATCTTGGAGGGGAGGGGACGCTCCGGAGAATATCTTTGATGATAGAAAGCAGAGCAGAGGAAGTATCTCTCTTCCCTGCTGGACGCCATCCCTCCTTGGGCCCCAGGAGAATGACAGCTCAGCAATAAGGAACCTCTCTGCACTTGGAGGGGCTCAAGCTGCTGAGTCACCCCGTCCTAGTCCCAGGGGCCCTCTGGGGGAGTGTGACAATCAACCCTCACTATTTAAACTGTTTGAGGCGTCTGCTGCTTGCAAATAAAATATCCTCTCTCTCTCTCTCTCTCTCTCTCTCTCTCTCTCAATGCTTATGGAAGGCCATCTTCAAAGGGGAAGGAAGTTAGATATGAATGAATGGACCAAGAAAGAAAAAAATAGAACTTTGTACAAGGAGCACCCTCATAGAAGCAGGGGATGGGGGATGGGAAAGGGGATAACATTTGAAATGTAAATACATAAAATATTCCATAAAAAAATTAAAAAAGAAACCTCTCAAATATCCAGTGTGAACTTGATTCTCTCATTCATTTCCTGACTGTAAAGCACAGGACAGGCTACGGGCCAACTAGACATGGTTGGCAAGCAAGGAAATGCTAAGATGTGTTCACTGGTCTGACAGATGCCACCTGTGGAAAAGACCGTCATGTGAATACATAATTGCACTGCGTGACGTTATCGGAGCACCTGTGTAGAAGCAGGGAGACGCTCCACCAGCGGCGCGTGCCAGCCGAGTGTTGAAGAATGAATAGGTATTTTTGGTCAGGGCTTTACCCTCTTCCGCTGCCCCCAGTCAGAAAATGTCACAGGATTCAAAGCCCAGAGACATTCTTAGAGTCTACACTATAGCCTCAGGCAAGTCCTGAGTAGTAGCAGCCATCTTGTATTTTGCTTTTATGACAAACAAGAGGAAAAGCTGCGGCCCTCAGCAAGGCTGGGAACCTGAGGGTTGGGTGGGGGTTGATAATGGAGCTAAGCCTGTGCCATCTCCCATCAAAAACCTCCCATCACTTCAGGGAAGAGAACTGTCAGCCTATGAAGAAGGACTGAGGCCACCATCTGGAAGCAGGAGCTGTCAATCCACACCTGCAGAGACAGCCGTCAGCTAACTGCACACCCACAGCAACCTCGGGACAGCAGGCAGGTTGGCCTCATGCTGACAGGAACTGACTTTCTGGTGGTCAGTTGAGGAAGACCCAGTGACTTCACGTAAGCAGCAGCAAAAGCTGAGAGGAGGCCTAGAGGAGCATTCTGTCTGACACCCTTGTGTTTGCACCACAAGTCAGAGTCTGGCAGGAAGCTGCCCCTTCGTCCTGATTCCTCCGGGGGTTACATGTATGTGTGGCTTTCACGTTCAGAACTCCAAGCCTGGAGTAAAGTGGCCAACGGAGGAGCTTTTAAACGTAAGCTATTCCTCCAGGGGAAAAAGAACTACTACAGTCCCCTCCCGATGGACACTGGAGAGGTCACAGTGATCCAAGGACTACCTTTGTGTGGTCAGGCAAGAACTGCATAGAAGCTCACAGCCCTTGTGTGCCGTGCTGCATCCATAACTGGCTGGCAGCTTGGGCCTAGAGAGGTGACTCTGGTTAAGAGCACTTATTGCTCTTCCAGAGGATCTGGGTTCAGTTCTCAGCACCCACACGGTGATTTGAAACTATCTATAATTCCACTTCCAAGGGATTAGACAACCTCTTCTGACCTCTGCAAGCATCAGGCATGCATGTGGTTCGTGTGTGGCATGTGTGCAGGCAAAACATATACATAAAATAAAATAAATAAATATAAAAATTTTAAATTATTTTACACATTTACGTTCTAGCCATTGTCCCCCCTCCAGTCTCCCCTCCCTCCAATCTCCCCTCCCTCATCCCTGATGCTCCCCTACACACCAGGCTTCCCCCCTCCCTGAGACTTCAGATATCTCTAGGATTAAGTGCATCTTCTCCCACTGAGGATAGACCCAGCAGACCTCTGCTATATATGTGCCAGGGGCCTTGGGCCAGCCCATGCATGCTCTTGGTTGGTAGCTCAGTCTCGGGGAGCTCCCTGGGTTCAGTTAGTTCAGAATGCTGGTCTTCTTAAGCCCTCCCCTTCAGCTTCTTCAATCCTTCCCCTAATTCAACGACAGGGGTCCCCGACTTCAGTCCAATGGTTGGGTGTATCTGCGTCTGTCTCAGTCAGCTGCTGGTAAGAGTGGAGGTCAGCCATTGTGGCACAGGTACGGTGCCAGGACTTAGAAGCCGAGACAAGGAAATCACAAGCTGGAGGACAGCCTAGTGTACATAGAGAATCTCAAGCCAGCTTGGGCTACAGGGCAAGACCCCGTTTTAAAGCGCTGAGGCAGTAGTAGTAGTTACAGTAACAACAACAGTGAAAACCTTGGCCACATCCCTGTGTCGACACACTTGTAAACCTCTGCTGGTGTCTGGTAGGAGCCAGCAGTTCTAGGGATGTTTTTCACCCTGACAGTCACCCTAGGCTTGGCCCAGAAGCTGGGAATTATCTCCATGCTCCTATAAATCAAAAGCTAGGTCCCCTGGCACTCAGTTAAATAAATAGGACGTGGCAGTGCTTCAGTTCCTGCAACTGGAGCTTCTGATGTTTGGGGTGAGGAATAATTTATCCCAAATAAGAAGGAGAAGAAATCCCCGGTAACATTAGTAGATTCTAAGACTTTCCTTTTCCTCCTGAATTTTGGCCAAGAAGCCAGGATTAGCAGTCACATTGCACTCTTCCGGTAATCAACTCCTGGCCTCAATCACTGAAATGCTCTCATTTTCATAGATCTACATACCCATATCTCATTTTCGTATATCTACATACCTGCTCTCATTTGCATATATCAATATGCCTGTGTCTGTCCCTCGATGTATGTATACACATTAATTCCTGGCTTCAATCACAGAAATGCTCTCATTTGCATATATTACATACCTGCTTCATTTGCATATGTCTACATACCCATTCTTATTTGCATATATCAATATGCCTGTGTCTGTCCCTCGATGTATGTATACACATTAAGTCCTAGCTTCAATCACAGAAATGCTCTCATTTGCATATATCTACATACCTGCTTCATTTGCATAACTACATATCTGCTTCATTTGCATATATCCACATACATGCTTCATTTGCATATATCTACATACCCATTCTTATTTGCATATATCAATATGCTTGTGTCTGTCCCTCTGTGTGCGCACATGTGCATACACACACACACACACACACACACACACACACACATGTATAGAGGGGGGGGTAAGAGATGGAAGCAGGAGACTAAGGACTCTTGATGTAGGAGTCAGAGAGTCAACATCAATGACTTGTGTCCTGGCCTTGAAGCACTGCCTCCTAGGCCAATCCCTGCTTCTCCTGGCTCATCTGGAAAGGGATCAAGGCTGGGCTACCCATTGTTCCTCATCCTCAGAGCAGAGAGGCTGAGGTGAGTCCACCCCAGCTCCCTTGATAAAGAGAAAGGGCCTTATTTTAAGTTTAGGACATGCATCCTTTGTGAAGTGTACGCCATAAGGTACACTAACGTGGGATCAAGTACCTCTCCCAGCATCAACTTCTACTTGGGTTCCTGTATCATAAAGCTACAGTTTGCTGTTCTTGTGCCTGATATGTCCAGGTGAAACCTTGACCACTGCAAGCTATGTTATCAGTTCATGGACCACCAAGAAAAGCCCAGCCAATTAAACTTCCGTGCTTGGGCTTGGAGAGAGCTCTGTGGGTAGAGTGCTTGTCTGGCGTGTATGAAGTCCTAGGTTCAAGTCCCGTAACCGCATAGATGGGGTGTGGTGATGCATGCCTATGATCTCAGCACTTGTGGAGTAGAGACTGGGGGAACAAGAGTTCAGAATGATTCTCAATCATAGTTGAAGGATAACTAGGATATATGAGACCCTGTCTCACAAAAGAAAAAAAGAAAGACAGAAACAAAGGAAGAAAGAAAGAAAAAGAAAGGAAAAGGAAAAGGAAAGAAAAAAGGAATTCTAAACCATGACATGCTACCCACAATAAGACCTGGTTTAAACCTGGTAGACTTAGAGAAATTTTCAGCAGCAGTGAAGTATGGAGGCTTGAATCTCCTTGACCACGAGTTCCCAGCAGGTCCAAAACAGACTTTCCTGTGGGCAAAGAATCATGTGACACCAGACACGTGACACTGAGGCAGTACTTGATGAGTGGGTGACTGAGCGAGTGAGTGACATGTCCGTACAATCCCCATCTTCTCCCGGGAGAAACACGCACCACGCTGTCCCCGTCGAGGCAGGAGGCCTCCAGTGGGCCTTGGTCTTCCTGTGGCACTGAGCAAAACATCAAAAACCTCTGAGCTCCTGGCATCTGGACTGGACAGAAGCACTGGGAGGGAGCTTCACAACGGCTCAAACTAACTGTGCAGCCGCCCTAAGCCTACTTACTCCAAGGCCCGGGCAGCTGTAGCCAGACCTATTTCCGTGCTAGGCTCCCTGGGGTCCTATTTATGTTCCTTCTGAAAACGGGTGTGCAATATCAAACTCCTGAAAAAAAAATAGTTTCAGTGGATTGTGGGAGCTGGCTGTGTGCAGGACATTGCTGGCCAGTTCTTCTGTCTAGTCAGTAACCGTTACCAGGTCTACCTTGCACATAACTTTGTGTGTATCTTGTTCCCGTAGCACAAGGCACACCCTGATATTGAGTTTCCCCACAGTAGAGCTTTGTGCAAGGTCAGTGGCTTGAAAAGTCTTGGCCATTACCAGCCTACCTCCCTTGAGAGCCATGGTTTGCTCAGGCCCTAGTTAACCGCACTCCTTTCCCAGGTGCCCTGGCTTCTGCACTGTGAAAAGAGGTAAACGGAAACCACACTTGTTTTGTTTCGCCTCCTTTAGGAAAAAGCAGTATCTCTGACCAGAGTTTCACTCCAGCCTTCGGGAGACAGGCCACAGTGGTAGTATAGTCACCAACGGGGCTGACTTGTGAGTGTTAGTGAGCATGCTACCGTGACAGGAGACGTTTCCATGTGGCCTGAACATGGAGGCACACTGGGTTCAGAACCACCTCATTAAGGAGCAGGGAGATGAACAAGACTCAGCTTCTGACTTTGAGGCAATGGCCACCCATCACGAATTCCCTGTGCTGCAGGGTTTGATGGTCTCCTTGAGGCTTTCCGGTCTAGGGTAGCGGGAGTGTTTCTATTTGGGGTAGGATCTAAAGGCCGAGTCTTGGAGGAAAAAGCAAAGTGAGGAAGGCTCACGGAGACAGTGGGATTCTCTGTGAAAAGGCACAGATGTGCAAAGTGTAGGGCACCTAGGGAGGAAGGAGCTGCCAATGGCCCCCTGTGCCCCTTGGCTTTTGCCCTGAGCCAGTGCCAGAGCGGTGAAGTACTTCTCTCACCTAGGCCATCCTTGTAAGATCTGTCTGACAAGTCCTCATCTTGACCTCTGAGATCTGTTCTCCACAAACCTGTGAGCCTGGACTGTTCTCTGTAGCCCCCAGGGTATTGGTGAAGTTGTATCCCCCCCCCCCCACACAACCCCTCCCCAGGCAGGGAACAGTGCCCAAAGCTCTTAAAAAGACCGTGTTGCTTTGTGGGTCAGAGGGTGAGGCTGAGGAGGACTTCAGTCAGGAGCACAGGGGTCCTGGGCAGGGCTGCATTGTGTGACTGAAACGTCTGCTGGCTTCCTTGCTTAATCTCACATCCCGGGTCCCTCATCATCCCTGGTCCCAGCAACCCTGGTCCCCCAGCTGCTCCTGGTTCAGGTCTGAGAATTAGAACTGAGCAGTGTCATCAGCCATGGAGAGTTCTCCCAGTCTCATTTGCCACACTTGTAAGACTAAAGGTCAGCAGAGGGGCACTGTGGAGGTAGTGCTTGTGTGCAAGCATGGGGATAGGACTGATCTCTAGCAGCAGGTAAAACCCTGGGTGTGATGGCCCACACACATAATCTCAGTGCTGGCCAAAAAGAGTCAGATCTTGGCAGCTTGGTGTCCAGCCTAGTCTACCTGGTGATTCCAGGCTAATTATAGATCCTGTCCTGAAAAGAAAGGGGACAGTGTTTGATGAAGGTCACATGAGGTTGTCCTCTGGCATGCTCTCTCTCTCTCTCTCTCTCTCTCTCTCTCTCTCACACACACACACACACACACACACACACACACACACACACACGCACACACACACCTCAGAACTCTGGATGAATCATGTGACTCTATGCTTGGGAAAGCAACCCTTGACTCCACTGATTGCAGGATCTCCTTCCCACTTCCTCAGCAGGAGGATGCTCAGGCCCTTGGCTTTGGCAGAGTCAACGCCACTCTTCCCGCTGGGGCTGACTTGGAAGTGGTTGGAAGCCTTCTGAATATTTTTTTTAAGCCTTCTGAATATTAAGTGGAGACCTGTCTTCCTTGAACTTCAGTGACTGGTCATGGTTCTCCTCCTGATGGCCCACGGAATGAACCTAATCCCTCAGCCGCCATCTTGGAGCTATGCAAGCAATGTGGTCCCCTCTCCATCATGGCTGCTACTGCTCTCCTCGGCTTTCATTTACCCTCCTGGGAAAAACATGTGTCTATCATGATCCCTCCCACCATCTGGTCTGCGGGTCCGTTTCCCAGCCTACTGCCCTCAGATTCACCCACCTCCATTTATCAGAGTCACTCTACAAAGTAGAGAGCTGGGTCGGCCCTCCTGATATTCTCTGACAGGTGCAGCAAATTCCTAGCATCCTCAAGGCCCTTCAAGTTTCACTTCCTGGACACATATTTCTTCCCACAGGAACCACAAGCACTTACTCTGAGAGTGACTGGAGAGAGAGTGTGTCCCCCGTGACCCAGGGTAAAAGTGCATGGGATAGGAGAATTGGACCTTCACTGTCTGGGTAACCCTAGCCCCTGTCCCCAAACCTGGTAACCAGCAGGTGCTCAATTACTGAACTGTCTTTGACTTGAGCTTCTGAGCAGAGTGTCAGTCTAATGGCTAACTGCCACAGGGTTTCTACCATGGCCTCCTATAAGGAGAAGGATGCTTCTGGTGGCACTGTTGACTTTTGAGTGTAAATGTAGGGCTTGACTCATAGCAAATCTTTCCAATTTTGTGTCTGTGACTGACTTTTTTTTTTTTTTCACAATTGTCTTGACTGAAGAGCTTTGGCTTTGAGGGAACCCATTCAGCTCTGGACTGGTGGGGCTAAAACATCCCAATGCCCTTCCGTTCTTCTGTGGGTCTTTCTTCTCATAGATTCTCATCATTCCATGCTGTATTCGGTCTAAGTTTCTTTTTGTTAGCGTTGGTGCCTAACCCTGGTTGACCTGGGACTTGCTATATATACTAGGCTGGCTTTGAACTCACAGAAATCTGCCTGCCCTTGTCTTCCACAGAAATGCTGGGATTAAATGTAATCATTGCCATGCCTAGCCTAGCCTAAGCTTCTTCACCACAGAGAACTGGCTTCTAAGATAGAGTGCTCAAAATGGACAAAGCCCAGCACAGGAGTCCTACTAAGCACTCCTTGCCTTGCACTTACTAGTGCCTCAAAGAGCCAAACCACTCAGGGTCAAAACCAAGAGGTGTGGGAGGGAACTTCTCCAGGTCACTTGGAGAGGTTGTTCATTGTGCCCAGAAGGTTCTCCTCTTCCTCTATTAGTTGTTTATTGATTGATTTATTAATTGATTGGCACTGGGGATTAAACCTAAGGTTTCCTGAAGAGCTAGGTAAGGACTCTACCACCAAGCTATATATCCTTTAAGTCTAAGCCTTTTTCTTTTATTTTAAGGATTTATTTTTGTTTTTAATAATGTGTGTGTAGAAGGGAGACAGGGAGGGGGTGGTCTGTGCATGTGAGTATAGGTTTCTACAGAAGCCAGAGGAGTCAAATCCCTCTAGAGCTGGAGTCAGAGACAATGGTTAGCTGTCTAATATTGGTACTGAGCACCGAACTCCAGTCCTCCGGAAGGGCAGAACAGACACACCAAAGAGTCTCTCCAATGCCTTGTTTTTACCTTTACCCTGAGCGGCAGTACGGTGCTCAGGCTGGCTTGGAATTCACTTTAGCCTAGGCAGGCCGTGCTAGGCAGTCTTCCTGCCTCGGCCTCTGCAGTCGCTGGGATAACAGGCTTGGACAAAGGCTTATTCTTACTACAGCGTTTCCAGAGGAAAAACAATTGTGTCTATAGAATTCAAACTTTTTTGTAGTTGGGCAATCCCAGAGATGCTGGCGATGGTGATGGTGATGGTGGAGGTGATGCGGTGATGGTGGTGATGGTGGTGATGGTAATGGTGATGGTGGTGATGGTGGTGATGGTGGTGTGGTGATGGTGATGGTGGTGGTGTGGTGGTAGTGATAGTGTGGGTGGTGATGGTGGTGATGGTGGTATGGTGGTGGTGATGGTGGTGGTGATGGTAGTGGTGATGGTGGTGGTGATGGTGGTGGTGATGATGTAGGTGTTGATGGTGGTGATGGTTGTGTGGTAATGGTGATGGTGATGGTGGTGGTGATTGTGGTGGTGATGGTGGTGATGGTGGTGATGGTGGTGATGGTGGTGTGTGAGTGTGGTGATGGTGTTAGTAATGGTGGTGGTGATGGTGGGGTGATGGTGATGGTGGTGTGGTAATGGTGATGGTGGTGATGGTGGGGTGATGGTGATGGTGGTGTGATAATGGTGATGGTGGTGTGGTGTGGTGATGGTGGAATGGTGACAGTAGGGTGGTGATGGCGACGGTTGTTGGTTATGGTGGTGGTGACGGTGGTGGTGGTGATGGTAGTGAGGTGATGGTGATGTTGGTGTGGTGTGGTGATGGTGGTGTGGTGTGGTGATGAAGAGACAGTCTTTGTTATTTCCTTGTGTCTGGTTATCCTTTACATGGTTATGATTCATATAGGACTCATACAGACATTATTTCCAGCTTACATGCAGGGAAAGTGAGGTTCTTAGAACCTCACAAATTTCCCAGAGCCACACAGCTAGCGAAAGCAAAATTTCAAACCTTAGTCCCCACCTCCTAAGCCTTTCCAATTGTCCTCAGGATATGCACTTCTATTTCCGACATGGAATGGCTCTCTTTGCAAAAGTATTGAAAGAATTCTACTAGAGGAGCTAGAAGATAACTTTTTATTCTCTGGGATTCTTCAGATGTTTAAATCTCATTCTGTCCTGGGGCACTTTTGTCCTTTCCACTTTCCGTAGCTGGCTCTCCTGAGTAACAATGGCACCCTAAAGTGTTGATCACACAACAGGACTGGGATGTTCAGAAGGTTCCAGTAAGACTTTATGCACACAGCTACGGGGCAGGCTCTCTATTTAAAAAGGGAGTTTGAACTTGAAGCCAGTCTTGGTCTGGGTCACTGGTGTAACTGGACTCCAGGTGGAGAGCTGTGCTTTTTTCTTTATCTACTCTGGTAAATTATTAAAGGACTCTTCTGCCCAGGGGAGATCATTAACTACGGCAAGGCTTCAGAAGGCATCCGCCAGGTGCTACCTGAGGAACCAGGGCAGCTTTGGTGTAGTAGGGCCGAGCTTCCTCAGGTGGCTCCTACCTGTCGGCTGGTGTAAGGAGAAGGCCCCCACCGTGTGTGAAAAGGGTGGGCACTGTGGGCAAAGAGTGCAAACAGATTTCAGATCCAGTAGGTGACACCAATCCAACTTCCCCAGTGGACTGTAGGACATGTGCACCTGCACCAACCCACACTTCTTCCTACTTCCCGGAGGGCGAGACTCCGGGCCGGGTGGCAGCTGTTACCTGGGGAAACAGAGAGTGGGGCAAGTTCCACTGGTCATGGGGCAGAGCCTGTGTTGTTGACACAGGACAGGAGAACTGTGCCCGAGTTACAGAACCAGAGCTCAGCCTTGTCTCCAGTCCAGCCTCCTCGTGACCTGCGAAGGGGACACGGAGAGTGGGGTGGCAGGGTCAGGATGCCCTCCGTAGACTACAGATAGAAGGAAATAGAAGACACCACAGAGAGATGAGCCCAGGATTTACTTATATCAAGTCAAATCCAAACAGGCATATTTCTGAACTGGTGGAGTGGCAGGGCACCGGGAAACACAAAACATAGCAACTGTCTCAGGCCTTTCTAACTATGTTACCTTGGGCAAGTTCCCTAATCTCTCTCTCTCCCCTCTGTTTCTCTCTCCTCTCTGTCTCTTTCTCTCTTCTCTATCTCTGACTTCTCTCTTTGTCTGTCTGTCTGTCTCACCCTCACCCAGGGTGAGAGTTCCCGAGAATGACGAGAGCCAGGAGCCACGGAGAAAGCTTTGTCTGTCATATTTAAGTCCACTAATACACCCAGACCTACACTCTGAGAATGGTGCCTTGGGTTAAGGGTTCCTGTACGTTAGGGGTAGGGCGGAGGCTAGAGATAGGACCAGTGTCTCCGTCTCTGGCACTAGGCTGCTCCTTCTCCATGGTGGAGTTGTTGCTGGTCTCAAAGAGTTAAAGAGTGTATAGGCCCAGCTCACTGAAATCAAGTGTTTTCCAGGGCCCACGTGTTGGGCAGTGAGAGGCATGGCCAAAGAGAGCCCCATGGAACCTAGAGTTCAGAGACTTTGCTTCCTTCTGAAGGAGCCCGAGGATGCTACGTGTCCCCAGGGCCTCAAAGGACAAGCTGGGCTTGGCCCAGGGAAAGGCATTTCAGGTATTGGAGGGTGTGGGGTAGCTTAACAGAAACTAGGAAGCTGTCTGGGTGAGCCTAGGGGGTCTGATAAGGTGGGGTTCTGAGCAGTGCAGAATTCAGAATCAGGAAGAGGTATCAGACAGGTAGATCCTCTTTCTTCCTCGTGGGAGGCCTCCCAAGGACACTGTACCTCAGGTTCTTATTGTCTGAGGTCATGGAACCTCCTGGAGGTATGCCAGGAATGTGGACGCCTGACTCACTCTTCCTTGAGAGTTCACAGTCTGAAGTTCGTGAAGCCTGGCTCTCCCTTTCAGTCATTCTTCAAACATCTGCCCATATGCTTCCCAGCTGGAGCCTACGGGAAGACAATGGGGACAGGAAAGCAAAATAGGAAGCGAAGAGACCAAGCTAGCCCCTTAGCACCCACGATGGCCGCCTCACAGTGCAAATCTCCCACAGAGAAGCAGGGCTGCAGAACACAGCCGCACCGCACCCTGCCTCGGTTTCCTCACCGTACACAAGGACAACAGCATCTATCTGAGAGACCCGTGTAGAGGACTCAGTGAGAAGAGGTGTAGAAGGTAGTGGGGGCAGCATCTGACTACGACTGATGCCCAGTACATGCCCACTTATTAACATGCCGTTCACTGAAGACAAAGAACGAACCTTCTAAACACCAGGATTCGAACTTGTGTCCTGCCCTGTGTGCAGCTGTCTAGGCGAGGAGTCATGACCTGTCACTCTTAGCAGGAGGGCAGGGAGAGGACAAACATGAGGATCAGGTATGGCCTGAGACCAGACGCGAAGTTCCCACTGGTGATGTATTTCTTCCTTTAGGAAACAGTCATCTCGAGGCCTGGAAATGCAGGCTATGCAAGAGAGAGGTGGCGTGTGGGTGGGTGGGTCTTGCAGTATCTGGGGACTATGTGAACCCCTCGTTTGTGAGGAGACAGTGTTTTCCTCCATTCCGACCCTGGCACGCAGAGAACTGGATGTGCTGCTCTCCAGACACGCACTCTACGAGGCGCTCGTCAGACACATCCATACCGCACCGTACTTGGGACTTTTCCAGATCTGTGCATCATCTGGGATCACAGACACGGCTCAGTCAGTAGTGGCAGAACGCATGGGACCCTGCCAGTTCAATCCCCAGTCCCACGCAAACACAAGCCTAGAATCTGGCACTCAGGTGGTAGAGACACAAGATCAAAAAAAGTCAAGGTCATTCTCAGCTACAGAGTCATTTTGAGGCCACCCTGGGTTACAGGAAGCCCCCTCTCAAAAAGAGAGAGAAAAAAGAAAAAGAAATTATCAGTTGTCTTGACTCAAAGCCTGAGCCTAAGTAGTCTTAGCCACGAAGGGTCCTCTAAGGTAAAAGACTAGTTCTCTGTCCTTTGGAGGATTTTACAAGTTATGTTTTATTCCTCCCTGACAAGGGAAGCCCAGCAAAGATAATGGGGTGTGAGGCAGGTATACCCCATGGCCCCAGGGTGTGCCTTTGGGTATCCTGCTTTATTTGTTCCTCCGAGCTCCGAGCTCTATCCTTATCCCATTCCTCAAGGACAGGATGAAAGTCGGCTTGTGGCTGTGTCTGTCTGTCTGGTGTGAGCAAAAAGTAAGAATCTCATACATTTGAAAGGTCTTTCAAGTTAAAAAGAGTTCTAGTAAAAGAGAGAGGTCAGGGGCTTCACTGAAGAAAACCAGAAGAAACCGGCTTAAATGGCGGCGGAATAGATGAAGGAAGTGGTCGTCCTACCCTAGATCCGTGGGCCCTTGTCCCCATTCTTCGGTCTCACAGTGTGAAAAGTAACCAGAGAGGGGAGACGCCGTGATTCCTGAAATGTGACATTATTAGATTCCTTACTATTAATCATTAAAGCCCCTCGTTTTTATTAACTAGAATTTTCTAACAGTAAATACAGGCTTATGGTAAATAATTCAAACAGGGAAAGAGTTAGTGGGGTGAAAAGTAAAACTCCTGGACCAGCTAGGTGGCTTAGTGAGTAGACTGACGACCTGAGTTCGATCCCTGGGAAAGAGAGAACTGACTCTCGAGGGCTGAGTTGTAGCGTGCATGTGTCTACACACACACACACACACACACACACACACACACACACACACACACACACACACGCACAGAGAGAGAGAGACAGACAGACAGACATGTAGAGACAGAGACAGAGAGAATACATACACAAATAAAATATAGTAATATAATAAGTGGTTTTTTATATATTTGGTTGTGAGCCTAGCCTTTAACGGCTGAGCCATCTCTCCAGCCCAATAAGTGGTTTTTTAAAGTCCACTTTCTCCACACCATGTCCCCAGCTCCTTCCCTGGGCACCATTCCCAGTGAAACCTCCTCCAAGACTGTCGCGTCTTTCCCATCTTTCTAGAACTGTCTGTGTGTATCCCAGTCTTTTCTCACACTATTTTCCTGAGCTCCGGGGACCTTTCTCGTTGCTTTTGCTGACTTGGAATTCTTGTGCCTTTGCGTGACAGGCTCTCTCTGTGTTCTGCTACAACCTACTCAGAATTAGCACCTACTCAGAGAGCTTTTCTATGGCCTCTCTATTGGAACACCCCATCCGGAACATTGTTTGTCCCAGGCTCCAGGCTGCTGGCTATCCAGTCCTTAGCACAATGTCGGGGATGCTGAAGCCGTCGGCTACATGCATGGTGGATGGGTGAGTGAGCATGTGGGCGGGGCATGTTCACACTCAGAGTCTTTCTGCAAATATTAACGGAGGGTATTATACACACAGAATCCAGCAACCTTCTTCTCTACTTTCTGAACATAACGATTAGTATTCCTTAAGTGCCTAGTGTCCCAAACATACTTTTACTTAGTTTTAAAACCACTCCACAATACTAGCACATATCTAAGATGATAAAGCCAGAAAAATGGAGGTAGAAACACCCTAGAACCCTCCCTTTGGTCATCCCATCTGCAGATGGAAAGACGTATAGTACATATGTGTGTATATACTTGTAAGTTTATATATTAATCCTGTGCTTGTTTGAGTAAGAGTGGCTCCCATAGCCTCACATATTTGAATGGTCATCAGGGAGTGGCACTGCTTAGGAGGAGGGGTTGGGAGATGTGGCCTTGTTAGAGAAAGGATGTCACTGAAGATGAGTTTGAGGCTTCAGAAAAGCCCATTCCAAGCCCAGATCCTTTCTTCCTGCTGCCTGCAGCTCTGGATGCACAACTCTCAGTGGCCTTTTTCAGGGCCGTGTCTGCCTGCAGGCTGCCATGCTCCCCGCCATGATGATGATGGACTGAGCCTCTGAAACTGCGAGCCACGCACTCGTGTTGTTGTGGAACCTCACTGCCATCCCCTTCAGAACCTCTTCACCACCTCACCTGGCTTCTGGTATCCGACCCCTGCGGCCACCATCCTTTGCTTCAGGACTACAGGTTTCACCAGCTGAGGTCTTTCAGTGTTTATCCTTTTGTGACCGGTTTACTGCGCTTACTCTTAATATATTCTTTTAAAATAATGATTTATTTTTTATTTTATGTGCCTGAGTGTTTTGCATGGGTGTGTATATCTGGTGTTTGCGGAGGCCAGCAAAGGGCACCGGATCCTCCAGAGCTGGGGTTAGCGGGTGCTTATGAACATCTTGATGTGGTTGCTGGGAATAGAACCCTGGTCCTCTGTGAGGAGAACAAGGGCTCTTAGCTCCTGAGCCATCTCTCTAGGCCTCTAATATATTCTTAGTTTATTAACTTTGAAGAAAGGACATTAGATAGGACCTCTCTCTATATATATAATCCACTCCAGCCTCAAACTCTTGATTCACCTGCTTCTGTGGTATGTGTGTGGTATATGCGTGTATGAACATGGGTGCTCATGCCTATGTGCATGTATGGGTGTGTATGTATCTGTGTGTGTGTACATGGGTGCTCATGCCTATGTGTATGTATCTGTGTGTGTACATGGGTGCTCATGCCTATGTGCATGTATGGGTGTGTATGTATCTATGTGTGTACATGGGTGCTCATGCATGTGTGTGTGTGTGTGTGTGTGTGTGTGTGTGTGTGTGTGTGTATGCTTCCATGGAGGTCAGAGTTCTCTCTTTATTGTCATCCTTCAAGTGCCATCTATCATTTATTCATTCATTTCCTATTTTATTCTATTTTTGATATAGAGTCTCTCTTTAGCTTGTAATTCACTGATTCAGCTGGGCTGACTGCCAGGGGGATCCAGGACTCTTCTTGTGAATATGGTGTTGGATCAGAAAGGGCCTTGCTGCTGGGAACAGCCCCTCCCTGCTGGCTTGAGGTTCTCTATGTCCTACACAAATCCTCTCAGTCTCAACTCTCCACCCTTGAGCTCCTTTAAATGGCTTTCTCGGTGCTTTAAAAAGTGCACATGTAGCCACATCTCACCTCCAGATGTCTCCAGGGTTGAAAACCAGGAGTCCTGGGTTGAGATTTGTGAAGAAAGTTCTATCACAGCGAGGAAGGACAGAATGACAGCCTTCCTTCCTGACCGCCCTCTCGCAGTTCCTGGCAAACTCTTTAAGCCCTATCTCACTGAATCAGCCTAGAGCTTCAGCCTCTAATTCCCCAAACACGGGAGGAAACATGACAAAGCATTCTCTGTCCTTACAAAGGCCACTTTTGAAACAGTCAAAATGACCTCCAAGGGAAGAAACAGCAGCATTAGCCAGTGTCAGCAACGAGTTGAGAGTTGAGACCAATACGTTCCGTGGGCTCCTTCTGTGAGTTCCAAGATGCAAGGACAATAGACAATTGGGAAAGGTGCTCAAACACAACCGGTGGAGCCAAGCTGGATACAGCGGCCATTTTGAGTTTGCCTTTTTTATGAATTTGAAATCCCAGACTTTCGCACTGGTCTCCAGCACCACCGCCATCCCAACTCCAACACAAAGAGAACATCTCCTTGCACAAGGAGTTCATTTGAGGCTGTTGTGGGGAAGGGGTGGGGTGGGGGATCCCAGAGGCTGTGATGCCTCAGCAGGCAGCAGGCAGGACTGCATTCTTGTGGTTCCTCCTTCCAGAAAGCCATCTTCCAGGAATTGTTGCCTGTCCTGCATCCAGCAGAAGAGGAGCGGAGGATGTTCCCATGGGGCCACAACTCTCTCCTGCTTGAATAATAAAACTCCAGCTTTGGCCCTTACATTTTAATTCCTTACATGTGCCCCAAAAGACATCTTGTACGGCTGGAGGGGCAGCCTAAGAATGCTTGCTGCCTTTGAAGAGGACCCGTGCTCAGTTACTAACATGACAGCTCACGAAGGTCTCTAACTCCAGCTCCAGGGGATGCAGTGCTGTCTCTGGCCTCTGCAGGCATTTGGTGTCTACGCATATGTAAATTTTTTTAAATAATAATTTTTTTTTTTTTAGAAAAGACTTTGTGGTGGCTGGCAAACAGGTCTCCAGGTCTGACCACGTTTAGCTATCCTAGCTGCAAAGCGGAGGCAGTTGAGACTTTGTGTAAGATACAGGAGTGAGAAGGAAGAAAGAACGTAGGCAGGAAAAGAACAGTGAACTCATGAGACAAGTTAGGCGTAACGGTATATGATGCTTCGTCTGTTCCTGCAAAAGAGAACAGAGGTGAGACACACCTACAGAGGAGCTCTCACAGGGTCACAGAAGCTAGCGGTATAGAATTGGAAGAGGACAAAGGGAAGGAAGGTTAACTTGGGGTGACTGAACAGAAGACCAACACCAGGGGACAGGCCAGGCAGAAAATACAACCTGCTGGCTCTGGGAAGGGCTGCAGTGCTTGAACTCCTGTTTACATAAAGGAATGGAGGCCTTCCTTGTGGTCTCGTTTGTAAGTTAAAACCTCGACCATTAAGAAATAAAGAGAACAACTTGTCTTTTATTCAAGATTGGTTAGAGAATGCCAGGCCGTCATTGACATTTACATCCAGAACAATCTCAGAAGACGGCTGGTCCAGGTCGGAAGAATGCTGTCCTGGATGGAACCACTCGCTTAATCAGCACAAACTCCCAAAGGCTTCTGATGCTCTCTAGCGTATGTGGACAGACAGCAGCCCAGCAAACCTGTGAATCCTTTAAAGAACGAAAACCACACACGCATGTGCAGAGGACTCCCCGACAGGCTGCAGTCCAGGTGAGTGGACTAGAAAATGCAGGTTTATGCACAGGATGATGCGCACCTGTAGTCCCAGTACTTGGAGATGGGGCTTAAAGGATCTGAGTTTGGAGATTATCACATGAGGCTACACAGTGAGTCTGTGGCCAGCTGGGCTTACGTGAGGCCTTGTGTTGAAACGAAGGAAGGAAGGGAAGAAAGGGGGAAGGGAATGTGGAGGAAGGGAAGAGCAGAAGAAGGGAGATCAAGATTTAACACTGTTGCAATTATAACAGTTACATTGTCACCCAAAAGTGCGCTCTCAGGGTGGGTGACAGACAGGAGTACCTGGGGGTTGGATCTCTGTCCTTCCATTTACTGGGCCTGGGAGTATACACGCTTGGTGGCAAAGTGGTAAGGTGGGCAGATCTCTGCCAGATACAGAAAGCCACAGTACAACAATTTGCCACCGAACACTCATCTTCTTCCAAGAGGATAGCTCCCCGGGTGGTCTCTTCTATGATCATCTGGTCAGGTCACAGCAGCCCACAGGACGGCCATGTCTAAAGTCCTTGACTTTCCTCAGAGTGCTCCAGGCACAGTCTGGTTGAGATCAGGGCACATTTCTGAACAAAGCCACCCTAGTTCTTGTCGTGGGCTTGAGGTGCTAACCGCCACTCCAGAGTGACACCTACCACCGACTGAGTACCGACTGTCCGCTTGCTTCCATCCCATCAGCACACAGAGGTGCACGGAAAGGGTCCTTGCTTCTTGTTTCAGAGAGGAGGACAGCAAAAGCCACTCACAACCCAGCTGCTTGCCAGAGATGACACAGCAAGTAAGTGACAGAGCTGGGCCGCGCTCTCTACTTCTCACCCCTTAGCTCCTCTACCTCCTGGGGGTGTGGGGGGAGGGAGGACAGGCTGAGTGGCCTCTTTGTACTATGGTCTCCATCTTAAGTTATTATCAAAAGGTTCAAATGATCCTCACTCATTTCTGAGATGTCACACTTGTTTTGTCATGCGTGCATGTAATCTCCTGCTCTTTCTGTGCATATTTCCATCAAATAAAACCATATGCATTGTCATAGCAACACTGCAACACACACACACACACACACACACACACACACACACACAAATGCGTGTGCGTGCACTGCAATCTCTGCAGTAGAGAATTGCAAAGATCTGTGGGAATTTTCCTCGTGCCGTTGGTTTTAAATAAAAAAGAAACTCCCTCCGTCTAGGTCTGAACAGAGCCCATGGCAACGCTGCAGACAGGCATGTGCTCCGGTGCCCCTCACGCACCCTGAGCATTTCCTCCTTTGCAAGTGAATCGTTTTAGATCATCAGAAATTTGGCTGCAATGCTGGTGATTAAGCAGGGAGCCCAGTGAGCCACCAGACTGATCTAGACTTCCAACGAGACAAAGGCCACTGCCTAGAATGCCAGGTCTCATTCACTGGGGCTTGTCACATGCAGAGACTCTGGGGACACGTCCTTGTGGAACCCTAGAGCTGGTCAGGTCTCAGGCACTCCTGCCAGGAACCACAAGTCCTCGTGTGTGCGTGTGTGTGTGTGTGTGTGTGTGTGTGTGTGTGTGTGTGTGTGTGTTCAAGCCCCTCAGAGATGTCTCATCTCAACCATTACTATAGCATCCTCTACAACGTATCCCATCCCATCCCGTGTCACCTCATCAAAGTGATACCAGCATCAGCTACATTTCACAATCGGAAACCTCCAGCCTTGGGGATGGCTAGCAACTTGCCCAAACCAACAAAGTAGAAAAGGCGACTTTGAAAGGGCGAGAGGAGAGGTGTGAGTCCAGGACTGTTCTTGATTTTGCTTTATGCTGGTCAGCGTGGCTCCTCACTCCCTGGGCACGCTGGGACTCACAGGTTCGCTGCCTTGAGCCTGCGCCGTGATTCCGACTTGCCTAGCTCCTGGGAACAGCGGCAAGAGACGGGCTGCCTTTGGAGGAATTCTCTGCCTCTGGTTCTCGATCACGTTCCCCTGCTGTCTCTCAAGTCCCAGGCCTTATATCATCATTGTTAATTCTACTACTACGATTTTTAAGGATTTATTTATTTTTAACTTATGTGTATGAGCATTTTGCCTGCACGTGTGCCGGGTACAGACCCCCTGGAAATGGAGTTACAGATAGTTGTGAGCTACCATGTGAGTGCTGGGAATCAAACCCAGGTCCTCTGGAAGAACAGTCAGTGCTTTAAACTGTGAGCTCTCTCCCAGACCCATCATTAGTGTCTACTCTATTACTATTATTAGTTTATGGTCTATGTTCTAGCGAATGAAGACTGAAATAAAGACATTCTCCAGCCACAAGGGACTGCACAGCTGTTCTCAGAAGGGAGAGCCCTGGCTGAAGGGGAGGTCATCACGACCACCGTGGCTGTGTACCACTGAGCTCGTGTTGGGGTTGTCCACGGCCACAGAGGTTCAGAAGGAATGCTGAAGGACAGCTGTCAGTTGACAGCAAGAGGACTTACTCTTCCCGGGGTGCTCGGCCCAGAGCCAGGTGTGGGAAAAGCGCTTTACAACACAGCCCTGCTCACACACCCAGGAGACAGACAGGGTTGGTGTTATAGCTTAAGACATCCAGGAGCCAGGGTTGATGCTTTAACTGGGCACTCGTCCTGTCCAAGAGTCAGCGGTGGCAGGGCTGAGAGTCCGGGCCTGTGCGGGACTGATTTCCCAGAGCATGGGCTTGGGGTTGTCCAGGGGGGAAACATTGCTAAGAATGAACCAGGAGGAATTCTGCAGACTCAGGCTGACTTGAACCAACTGTGGGACTCAGACAGGGAGGAAGGAAAACACTTCCCTGTTTCCTTGCCCAAACTTAGAGGGGATCCAAGGTTCAGTGGGGAAGGCTCTTTGTTTAATCAATTGTTCTTGCTTTCAGAACTAAAGTGGAAATGACCCAGTGAGGAAGGAACATGAGCCCAGCTCGCCCTGGTCACACGATTGAAAGATACACACTGGCCAAGAGGTACGCCACTACTCCACCCATCCCTTCAGAGGGAGAAGGACTCCCTTTTGTCCCGGAAGCCTATAAAAGCATTCCTACTGGGGAGTCCCTGCTCCTTCTCAAGGGACACTGTAAGAGACCTTGTTCCTCAAAGTTCAGCCACACAAAGGGTTCTGTGTGGAGATGAGCTATTATTCTAGACATGCAATGAAGCATGACGGATATTGTATGCACAAAGGTTGGACAGAAGACGCACGCCCAGATGCTGCCTGGGCCAGGTCGCAGCGGCAATGATCTAATGTCTCCTGGCTCCTTCTTTCTTTGCCTTTCCAATTTGGTTTGAGTATTTGTATCACTGTATTATTTTCCCTGTACAAGAGCCGCCGCTGTACACGATGAGGTCATTTTCGCAGTTGGGTGAGGAGACACTTCAGAAATGAGATGCGCTATGGCTGCCAGCTGCCAGTGCTGGGATGCACAGCATCCCTCCTTCCTGTCGGTCTCAAAGATGCTACTCACACCAAGGACCTACGTTCTTACCTTTCAAATTCACTTTGCAGTACTAGGGAATGAGTCCAGCATCTTGGGATCCTAGGCTGAGTGCTTTCCCACTGAGCTACATCCCCAGCAGAAGACTCGGGTTTTAAGAGCTACGATATCCCCTTAAAAGCAGGGTGGGCGTGTCTCGCTCTTGTATGCACTGGGTTGCCCACCTAGTAACCCGGTTGTCAGGGCCAAATGTAGCCCCATATTGAGAGGCTCCTGACAACAGAGGCCTGCATTTCATTGGCCGGGGGCTTGTGGTCCATGGTGGAGCACACCCTGGGCAAGGGGAAAGGGAAAGAAGTTGTAGAGAAAGAAAAAAGGTACGTTTGCCCCAGAGGTGACTCTAGAGATGTATGTGGCTGCTCAGTCACTGTACCTGAGGGCTAGCCACCCTCACTGTTGTAAAGTCTCATGGATTAAATCCCCTCACTGAGTAGTTGTCTCAGCTCTCAATGGTTTGCGGACTTTTGGTAAAACCAAGGCTGAAGTCCATGTCGTGCTATCTCTGAAAATAAAAAAGTGGGATAAATAAATGGGAAAGTGATAACAATGAAAGTCGCCGGGAAGATCTCTGATGCTTTGAGGATTTTTATCACAGTCTTCCTTATGGATGGGGTCGGGGCGCATGCTGAAGTACACATGTGGAAGTCCAAAGACAAACTATGAGGGTCAGTTCTCTCAGGGGCCAAACGCAGTTCACCAGGCTTGTGGACAAGTGCTTTACTCCCTGAGCTCTCTGGCTGGACTCTTCTTTGGTTCTTAAAATCCTTTGTGATCAGTCACATGTGTCGAACAAATGCCCCCTTCACAGGCAGAACCACCTCTCTGGCTCACTGCTAATTCTTCCTCCTGCTTCCTCTCTCAGGGTTTATAGCTAGGTCTCAAACACTGGCTTTCTTTACACGTGTGGAACACATGCGATGCGATAGAGTAACTCAGCAAGTGAAAGCAGAGATCTGCTCTCGGGGAGTCCGTAGTCTAGCGAGGAAGACCGACAAAGTGTGGTGGGCATCTCAGGAGAGGGACCCCAGTCTGAGTGCCGAGTCAGGCTGAACGTGAGGTGATGAACTCACAGTTCACACGGACACCTCACCCCAGTTCTCAGACGCCCGATGATGTGGCCGGAACTGAATAGATCAGTCAGGATCAAACGCCTGGATACCCGCCATCACTTCCTCTCCGCAGATTCCTGGAGCCCCACCATTGGCTTCTTGTCTGGTTTTTCCTCATCAGTTGTGCGTATCTGTGCTCGGGCTTTCCCAGCACTGATCTGCTCTCACCACAGCAAGCTTCACGTTTGTCAGGAAGGCCAAGGAGCCCGCCCTATCGCCTCCTGGGGGGCAGATGAGCTGATAAATCGAATCAATAGGGGTAAAAGTGTTTAGAGAGTGATACAGAAATAAAAACTGAAGTGCCCAAGCCATGATGTCAATAACGTATTGTTTCAGCTGATGAATCACTGAAGGGATTGATTACCAGTTAATAGTAAAGTTTAACAATGCATTTTCAAATGCACTGCCAAACTCTTACAGAGACGTGTCCATAGGCTCATGCACACACACACACACACACACACACACACACACACACACACACAAATGCACACATGCACATACATACCACAGAGACTGAAAACCAGAGTGGTGAACTTCCATTGAAGCTCTTGCTACCTAAGAAACTCAGTCTGTCATGTTTATACTGAAGCAGAGTTTTAAAGACCATGTAGAGGAAGGAGACAAGGTTTAGTACCTTCAAATTGAGACATCTGCATAAAGATGAGGCCACAAAGGAATACACACCCAGTGAAAGGGTAGGCGACAGCAAAACAAAACAAAATAAAAACAAAAACAAAATCCCCCCCCAAAACCAAAACACCCAGAGAAGCCAAAACTGCTTGCCCTTAACCAGAGCTTCCAGGGACTAAGCCACTACCTAAAGACTATACATGGACTGACCCTGGACTCTGACCTCATAGGTAGCAATGAATATCCTAGTAAGAGCACCAGTGGAAGGGGAAGCCCTGGGTCCTGCTAAGACTGAACCCCCAGTGAACTAGACTGTTGGGGGGGGCGGCAATGGGGGAGGGTGGGAAGGGGAACACCCATAAGGAAGGGGAGGGGGAGGGGGATGTTTGCCCGGAAACCGGGAAAGGGAATAACACTCGAAATGTATATAAGAAATACTCAAGTTAATAAAAAAAAACAAAAAACTGCTTGCCCTTGAAGGCAAAGAAACTGGTGTGTCTCCGCCTGGACTTGAGGTATTAAAATCACAGGCTTCCTTCACTTAGGTTTAGTGTTTGAATTACACTCCCCATATGAGCTGAGAAACATTAAGTAAACAAATAACTAGTCCCAGGTTGGTAGCGTCCCAGGATATGGGGAGAAGCAGATGTTCTCCGGGGGACAGTCAGAACGGCTTCAAAGAAATCTAACAAGTGCAGTGTCACCAAGCCTGAGGAGGTAGCTTGTCACTGCAGTAGGGAATGAGATGCCATGAGTGGAAGTGAGCATAAACCAAAGCAAAGCAAACTAGGTCTTTGATGATCATAAAGTATTTAATAAAGTATAAAGATTAAGAAACCTAAAATGTAATGAAAACACTGGGAAGAACTGAGAAAAAGAAAACAGTAATTATATAAAACACTGTATTGTAAAAATGTATACTAGAATATGTAAAATAACATAATTATTAAAATTAAAGGCAATGGTTGAATAAAAGTAGAGTAGATACAGTCAATGGAAGATCATGGAATCATAAAATTAATCTGAAGAAATTACTCAGGTTATAAGCTTAAGTGGGGGGAAAGGTCGAAGAAACATGAAGGTCGATAATGCAAGGAAGAAAATGAAGAGAACATGAGGAAGGCCGGCAGTCATTCACAGGATGAAGTAAGGGCAGGAGTGAGGCTCCTGTAACATTCGAGCAGTGCACCTGTGAGCACCTTGTACCTCGGAGATGGCTGAGGTACTGCATCGGGCTGACCCATGGCACCAGGTTCTTCATATCATACGGTATTTATTTATTTATCTGTGAAATATCCATCAGAGATCCAGTAATGAACAACACATGTGTTCTGGACCAAGATGACAGATACTGAGAGGGGGTGGGGAGAGAAAGCGCAGGAGAGCACATGGTGGGGCTGGAGTGATGACCATGACTGTGCAGTTAAGAGCACTGGCTGCTCTTCTGGAGGAATCTGGTGGATCAGAACGGCTGTAACTCCAGGCTCCACGGATCTAGCGCCCTCTTATGACCTCTGCAGGCACTGCACACATGGGGTGCACGTTTACACATGCACACACACACACACATGAGTCTTTAAAAAAGTGGACATATTAACATTGGAGACACTTTTATGTGATATGACGTGGGCTGGGGAAGAAAGAGAAGGGCTGCGTGACATTGGCAATAGGATGTCACTAAGAGGTGGGGCTTCGGGGTTAGAACTCACAGGCAGGCTTCTCAAGGAAAGATAATCTGAGTCCAAACGCATCGGAGTGCTCGAGGAAGAGAGGAGGCCAGAGGGGAGTCTTCCGTGACCTTGGAAGGCAAAGGAGATGTGGTCTAACAGTTGGTCAGGGGGACTGGCCTTTTACCCTTTTCTGGGAGCTGACGGACGTTGTGGAGTTCTAGGAACGGCGTGGCTGGTCACTCTGCCTGCTTGTTGGTAACGGACTGTGGTGGGGCATGAAGGGACGTGGGGAGGCTGGTTGGAGATATTGGGTATGAAGATCTTGCAGCAGCTTGGACTCCACGATGGAAGCTGGGTGTGTGGAAGCAACTGGATGCCTTTAGTACATCCTGGGAGGAAGGACTTGCCTGATTAGCTGTGAGGGCTGAAAGAAAGAGCAAGCGAAAGCAAGGAACGGCCTTCCTCCTCCTCCTCTTTGACTGAGCAAATGGGTAAAGATTGGCCATTTACCAGCATGGAACTCTCGGTAGAGTTACCTTCGGGCGGAAGTGGCATGGGAACTTGAAGCGAGTGCCCTGCTTCCTTCAGGCCTCAGAGGCCGACCAAGACAGCTACACAGAACACAGACAGCTACGCAGAACAGTGGATAATGCCAGGTAGAAGACCCTCAAAAGTCAAATACTGCTCACATTTTGAGACTTTTATTTCCCTTAAGAGCAGATGTCGTCAGGTAAACAACACCCAACCCATGGGACTGTAGCCATCTAGAGCTACCAACCCGATGGGAAAATGTCAGTTTAGTTAAGAGTTGGGAAGACTCCCTGACTCCCTGGCTGGCCCGGAAGTGCAGCCTGGGTTCGATCCTCCAGGCCTATTGAATGGATACTTGTGGTCGTTGGTATACTGGTTAGCGTTGTGTTTCTGAGAGATGCTAAGGGATCGAGCCCTGACAAACCCAGCTCTTGTCTTGGGAAGGGTGGGGGAACGGTCACACAATCTGGCTCCCACCCACTCCCGCCTACCAGCTGAGAACACTGTAGCCAAGAGGTCCCAGGGAGTAGAGGCAAGAACGTGACGCATCCGGGAGAGACAAAGGGAGAGGAGGTCCCAGCATGAGGTAATGACTGAAAAATGTCATAGCCCATTACATAAGCGAAAGTGAAACCCGGGGAGCAAATAAACCCAGGGTATCAGATTGACATGAGCTCACAGGCAGCTTACCCTGTGGTTGCTGACATACATCACTGTGGAAACACAACCGTATCCAGAGTGACCACAGTTCGACCTGGAACCGCATGACAGTGGCTCCAGGGCCTCTCAAAGACTCAAGAATAACTCGATGAGGGCTGGGGTACAGCTCAGTGGTCCGGCGCTTGCCTAGCGTGTGCAAGGCCCTGGAATCTGTTCCCGGTGCCACACACAAAACAACGGAAAGACAGCTCCACAAAGTAGCCGCCTCCCGCTGGCTTACCCTTCAGGGAGGAGAGGAACAATCTTCAGGGGAGAAAGGGCCGTGATTCGCACAGGACAGAAGACTCTGGTTATCCCATAGGAGATAAGAGAGCAAGCAGTGCCCTAGAGTGCACACAGGCTGTCAGACTACACATGGTACAATGGCTTTCGCATCAGTTGTATGTAATAAACGGTATAACATATGGTCTATACACTCATATCCATTGGGAAACTGCACTCCTTTCCTTGCTAAAAACTCCAGGCTGAGTTAGGTAGGGTGATTGATGGATGGATGCCTGTAACCCCAGTAATTGAGAGGTCGAGGCCGGAGGACCAAGAGTTCAATGTCATCCTTGGCTATGTAAGAGTTTCAAACCAATCTGGATACGTGAGGCTGCCTAAGGAAACCAAGTGAGCCGGGCAGCGGTGGGGCAGGCCTTTAATCCCAGCACCTGGGAGGCAGAGGCAGGGGGATCTTTGTGAGTTTGAGGTCTACCTGTTCCACAGAGTGAGTTCCGGGATAGCCAGGGCTACACAGAGAAACTTTTTCTTCAAAGATAATTGAAAGAAAGAAAAAAGGAGAGAGAGGAGAGAGAGAGAGAGAGAGAGAGAGAGAGAGAGAGAGAGAGAGAGAAGCTCACTCTTGATCATGTCCACTTTGAGCTGGCTTCAAAGAAACTCAGAGCCAACTTTGTGGCAAACCTTAATTTATTAAACATATAAAACTTTAGTTAGATACTGTGTGAATATATGTCAATCTCAAGGCATATTAATTTTTAAAAATGTCTGGCGTTTGTGGAGCAAGGTCTCACTTGGTAGCCCAGCCTCGAACCCACAGCGATCCTTCCTCCTTAGCTTCTCAAGTAACAGGATTACATCTGCAAACCACCATACCCAGCATTAATTTTTATGCCCTTAGTTTTCTTTTATCTCTACTTTTCATTTTAAAAAGTATATTTAATGCACTATGTTTTGGAATTCTGCCCAAACAAGGAAGCGTGAAAAGCAAGCACCTGATGGGAGTTGTGACATTGCGGTGAACTGAAGAGGTTCTAATTACTGTCGGCAGACACCCACGTCAGAGCCATTACATTCATCAGACACAGTGGAATCTGGCGTTAGTCTCTACAGGGGAGCAAATTAAATGTTCACAGACTAAAGGAGGCAGAGCCAAAGAAAACCATCAGAAAAGTAATTTGCACCATAGTGGGGCTTGATGGCCACAGTGGCCAAGGAAGGGTTCGGGGTGGTCCCTTTTGCTTGCTCTGGTGTGTGTGTGTGTGTGTGTGTGTGTGTGTGTGTGTGTGTGTGTGTGTGTGTGTGTGTGTGTGTGTGTCCTGGGTGTGGCTTGCTCTGGTGGGCGTGCCCTGGGCATGGTCTGTCTTTTTCAGTGGATGGGTTAAAACCATCTCTGCTTTCCTGAAGAATCAGTAGTTGTGAGCTGGGTGTAATGGCAAGCACACACCTGTGATCTGTGCTAGGCCAAGAGGCAGGAGGATGATGAGCTTGAACACATCTGGGCTACATGGTGAGACTGCCTTAAAGGAGAAACTCAGCAGTAATGAAGGAGCTTGGAGAACAGATAGTCTAGAACTATCTGTCCTTTAGGAATGAAGAATGGACAATGGTTTATAAATGGTTCTGTTTGGAATATTTAATCAGACCCGAAATAGAATGATTCGAGGGAAAGTCTGGGGAGGGGAAAAATGATCAAAATATAGTATATGAAAAGGATTAAATTGTAAAAGAAAACTATAGTAAATGTAGTAACATAATCAAGTTAACTATTCTTTTAAGAAAATAAGAAGTCTACTCAGGTGTTAGCAGGTTTTAGTCTTTCTCCCGGTGTATGAGCTTAGCCTTCTTTGGTTAATGAAATTTCAAGAGAAAATTTTCAGATCTTGTTTCTCTCTTGGCAGAGCTGGTTGAGAAAGGAACTTTGGAGACGGTCCCTGGTGCTGGGGGTTGGGGGTGGACAACAAAGGAAGAGTTATGGGTTAGTCTACATCACTTTGGGAACACGTGTAGTCCTAGACAGCGTAAGTTGCTAGAAGTCTGACTCTGATGAGAGATTGCGTGAACCTGTTACGACAGTTGTTCCAGGGTCAAAGGTTGGCAGAATGCCCTACCCCCAACCCCAAGGAAAGCGTAGAGAATGAGCAGAGCTGTCACCATTGAACTCACAGTTCAAATGAAGAACCATGGGATGGCTTCCTAGGCTTTAACTTGAGCTGTGGCTGTAGCTCTCAGAGGCCACGTCTCTGGTCGGTCCATCATCTAGGCCAACTCGCAGAGACTCCCAGCTACTTAGCCCTATTAGTCTCACCTGTCTGTAAGAAGATGTGGCCCTAGCACGCTCAAATCCTCAAGTTGTCCGGGTCAGTCTGCACCAGGTTCCGGGGGCTGGTAGACCCAGGGCTATATCGGATTTCGGGTCGTAGGGATGGGATAGCATCCTCTCTTAAAAACTGACAAGTTCAGTTTCCCTTCAACTGTGTTCTGGACCTCAGTGACATACTTGAGGACCCCACTTTCATCGCACAGTCCTGTCTGGTCCCTCGTCACTGTCTCTTCTTCCTCCATTCCTTACCTCAGGGTTAGGTTATCCAGGATTAGGTTACTGGATAAGATTAAACTGAGACTTCATTTTTCCCTGTACTGGGAATTGAATCCAGGGCCTTGCGTATGCTAGCCAAGCACTCTACCATGAATTACAGTGCTTTGCCTAAAATCATAACTTTGGAGTTTTTTCTGTTTCATTCCTTACATACTGGGGAGGGAGAAGACAGAAGACAGGCGTGCACAGGCTGATCTAGATTTCCAGCAGACAAATGACTTAGGGATTGACCAGGTTCAAAGAGAGTTAATATTGCCAGGAGTGCTTCAGAAGGCTGGGGATAGGAAGAAAAGACCAGACACCACAGCTGTTAAAAAAAAAAAAAAAAAACAGTTTTGGTAAATATATGCACAATTTAAAAAGCATATTTGCAAAAATCTAGGTGTCTCCGGTCCAGCCCTTCCTATTAATCAGAGGAGGCTCGCGGCTCAGTCTCTCTGCCCACGGAGCCTCAATGAATTCCTCTCTGAGCCTCTAGACTTCCTTGGCTGGCTGGCGACTCCTTCTCCTGGGACAGCTTTTGCCAGAGCTGAGCAGCCTGGCCTCCAGCTGCGCCGGCCCTCTCCGGTAAGAGGAAATTCTTTCAGCTCAGTCCATTAACGCAAACATCCAAAAGCAAACACTCTAAAGCCACAGGTCGTGTTCGCATAAATAAAATGCGATCGAGAAAAGCTTCACTCCGAGAAACCAAAGGGGTGTTTTAAAGAACTACCCTTGCTTTCCAAGGAGGCAGGCAACAAAGCCGCAGCAATTCCATTGGTTTGTGTGCTCGGTGGAGCTGGGTGGCTGGAGCCACAGGCCTTTGAAGAGGAAATGCCATCCAAGGTACAGCCAGCCAGCCAGTCCTGAAAGTTAACACGACGGGGAAGGGGAAGGGGGGCGTCATTAGGAAGGGAAATGTGGAAGGGCAAGGCAGATAAATGAAATTCTTCCCATCTGGGGACCTCGCCCCGAGACCAAAGGATAGGGTAACTCACTGTGCCCCCGAGACCGAGCTGGGGCTTGGCAAATCCTAGGTGGCAGGCACAGCCCAGTGACTAAGGCCTCAAGGAGGGGGGGTGTCCGACCTTGTTGAGGGGTGGAGAGGGGTGGTGGTGTCTGGCCTGAGCCATGCCTTTGCTTTGAAAGCTTCGGAGGAAATTAACTTTACAAGGTGCCTCCCTGTCTCCCAGAGTTATTAAAAGAAAGGAGGGAACAGAGAAATGGAAAACTGGTAATACTTCAGGGAGGGCTCTGTGATCTGAGTGAGGAAGTGGGAGGCAGATGAAGTGACGAATGGGGACAGACAGACAGACAGTCCTTTGATTATCTAGCGATGGATGACTAATTGGTCAAAAATCCCCAAGCGAATAAACTGTCAGAACTCCCTTCTCAAAATGGTGATACCAATGCTGAGAGAACAGCGGTGAGTGAGTGGGAGAGCCGTGCCAACCATGGGCCTCTGAAAGTATTAACCCTGGTAGTCATCTTTATGGTTTGGGCTACCAATGAGTATTAGGTGCCGACTGCTCTTCCATTGATGGAGAAGAAAGTGATACACCTCAAAAATCTTAAGAACAAAGCAACTACGGGGCTGTTAATAGAAGCTATTTGACAGGGTGGGAAGCCTGTTTTACTGCCTTTAATTGGATTTAATTTTTAAAACCCTCTTGCCTAACAGTAATCCTCGGATCAGGTGGGACCTTACCCAAGACTGGCAAGCCCAGTCTGTTTGGAAGCACAATGGGGAGACTTGAGCCTGCCCAGGTATATGTAGTCAGCAACTTCATGTTAAAAAAAAAGCATCCTGGGTAGGTGGGGGGCAGTGATGAGGATGTAAAGTGAATGAAGTAATAATAATAATAATAACAACATCATCATCATCATCATCATCATCTTATTGGGATGGCAAGTCAGTGGTCAGGAAAAAAAGTACATTGGAAAAGACACAGTTCTTTTTCCACTTCCTGTCTGATCAGTTTCTTCCTTCCTGTCCAGCAGTTCTGCAGAATTATGTGTTGGAGGCTAGCGGCATGCTGCTTCCTTCCTAGGTGACATTGAAAAGTAGCTTTTTAATACGAGGCATCTGGGCGCCTTCCAGATTGTTGCTTAGCTAATAGTGGTGAAAGAGAAAACTGCAGCTGGTTCCCACTCCCTCTTCCATGACCACTGTTCTCAGATCCTCGTATAGCCCCTCTCCCTTTAAATTGGGAAGCTCAGGATTGTGGGATTTCATCAAATTAAAGCATCCTCACTCAAGGGCTTCAGGGTAGCAACTGTTGATGGATAGATCTACCCCATGTGGGTTAATTTTATTTTCAGTTTTAGAATTCCTATGCATCAATAGACTCTGGGCCACATTATCATCCACTGTACATAAGTGTTGATGAGCTGAAATCTTTATTATGCAGAACTTATGAGAAGAGAATCATATTATTCGATTGGTTAGTAGAGCCTTATGGAAGAATATCAATTAGTAATTCTAATGCTAAAGATTGAACTCAGTCTTATTTAACTTCCAAATCAGTTCCTTTAGTACAAAGACAGCTGGCCTTTGCATGGGGCGGGGCAGGGGGGTAGGTATAAGAATTTCATGTAGAATCAGGCAGGCATGCATTCTGGGCACTCACCACTAGGGGTATTGGCTGGGCAAAGTTAGGCCAATGAATTCTTCATACTGAATTCTTTATACTTTTAGTCTATATCAATCTCTTGGATAAGACTAGATTCCAGGTTTTTAATGTCCTTTGCTCATTATACATGAATAAAACCTATTTTTGTTAAGTTTTTATGGACACTCTCAAGGTCTACCTATGGGTTTAATGAATTGGCTGACAAATCAAGGTGAATAAATTAGGAATTACAGATGGAAAGTTCAATCACTCAGTCACTTGACTATGGTATAAATGGTACAGGCAACAAAGAAACACAAAACAGGACTGTGGGTTGTGACTGGGAGGGAGTGGCAGGGAGTTTACCTAGCACACATGAAACACAGTTTGATTCCCAGCCCTGGCACAGGGAACAGGAGCACGGGAGGGCTGCAAAGTAAAACGATTACTGCTGTTATTCAGTGTTTAACCATGGGGTATGATGCGCTGAGGCTGCCTTCACAGAAACCTAAGGTCCAGGGCAAAAGCTGGTCTAGCTCTGGCTTATTCTGTACTGCAGGTAGTTCTAGATGCAAAGGAAATGTAGAGGCAACTGAGTATTGAACCAAAGGATGTGAAAAGGATGATCAGAAGCCATCGGCTCTGATGGAGTTAGGAGTGTGCTGGGAGGGGCAGAGGCATGGCGCTGACACACTGAAGGTGGGTGGCGTCAGGGGGCAGAAGTGGAGTTAAATGGAAAGATATTTCAAGGGCTGTGGATTCTGGCTCAGCAAGAAAAAGGCCTTTCTACTTAGACTTGTCAAATGCTATGTGTGCCCCAAGTGGTGGTAAGCAGAGCGTCCTTGGACACAGTCAAGCAAGAAGCAAGATGGCCACACTGGGGAGAATTCTGATGTTGAAGACATCAGATGAAGGTGGGAGCAGGATCTCCAGGAGCTCTCAGTTTTTAGGTTTTCACATTTAGTATCTCTCAACCTTCATTTGCAACTGGGCAATCCCTTAAAAAAACTAAGATTTGTTTTTGTAACCTTTATTTTCTCTTCCAATAAAAGCATTGCACAAAAACCCATAAAATTTTAAGTTTGATGTAAAAAGTCTTATTTTTCTGTTAATCATTATGATATTTTCTAAAATTAAAAAAAAAAAGTCCATGAAGCACCTGAAATCGTCTCGTTCACCTGAGGCACACGGAAAGGCTAGCTGATCTCAACAACCCTTTTGGTTCTAAGGTTTAGTCATTTGCAGTTTCAGTCATGCATCTGGGAGGGAACACCTTGGAAAAGATGGCAAGCCCTCTATAAGGAGTTGCTTGTTTGAGTCTCCCCACACCTCCTCTGTTACTCAGAAAATGTCACTGCTGTTGCTGGAACACATCCCAGAGTGGCAAGAGTGGAAGCAAAGTGCCACTGAATTAATCGCTCGCTTCTCTTCGTGGTACCACAAGTGGTTAGAAGGGCTCTCACACTCACATCTGCACAGAAATAAGCCCAAAGGGCAGAGGTGGTTCGACTGTAATAGTCCATCTTACCTTGGTGTGGACTACTGCTACCCAGACAGCAGTTTGCATGGGGATGTCAATCTCAACCAAATGGTGAGATTGGGGGGAATCACTTTCAAGTCGAAGCAGAGAGTGTAAATGTAGGTAGCATAAGCGTTGTATGCACCAGCTCACTGGCTAATACAATCCTACAACTTCCACATCTCACAGTGTCTCTAAGGAGCAGCATTAGCCATTGTGCTACCAGAGCTGGTTATGAAGGCAGTCTTCCATGTCAACGGGGTCTCATGTCAACTGACTTTTGGTTCTGGGACTTGTGGGTAAACAAATGTAGTTTACATATTACAGAGAAGGAAAATAGGACCATAACAAAAAAAAATTCTAATTCCATAGAGACTGTGAGACAATTTATGGTCGTTGTTCCTTCATACACATCACAATCTTTGAAAACCAAAGGCTGAGACCTGCTGCTCTGGAGTGAAGTCGGGGTTGTTTCGGTCTCACTTCCCCAAGGGAACTGTCCTTGACGATTTCTGATTTCTGACTTCTCTTCACAACACTAGCTGCCCATTGCTCGCTGGTGTCAAAGGGGCAGTGAACGCTGTCGCTGAGTAAGAGAGGATTCTTCTCTCCTAAGACCTTTAACTGAGACACTGTCTCTGATGACTCTCTAGCTTGCCGACAAACCTGTAGTCTTGGGACTTGTCACATCCCACAGCTGGGAGTCACCCCAATACATGAACCTCTTCTTTTCCACTCATATGCTTACTGATTCTGTTTTCCAGTGCCAGAGGCTCGCAGTAGAAGGGACTAGTTGACTCTTGGCTTTTTATTTAGAATCCAGGTTCACGTGCCAGTAGATGACCGGCTTCTGCTTCCATGCTGGTCTCCACTGAAGCATGGCAGTAAGCAGTGATCTCGTCAGGGAAGGGAGGCCAGATCCACCTACACACGGGCTGCAGCAACTTTCCCAGGAGCATGGGTAGCCCTGGCAGACTAGAAAGTGCAAACTGTGAAGTCTTAGGGCCCCACCAGGCCCCCTGAGTTTCCTCTGCTCTTCTTCCATCTGACTCAGTCTCATGAAGGAATCTGCCTTCACAGGGATGCAGCTGCCTGGGACTGGAGGTCACAGGCAGTGTTCTTGTATTACAACTATTTCCTTCCTCTCTTCCCCCAAGGAAGGCACTAGTTTCAAAGTGAACTGGTCTCTTAGAAGATTTACAATCACCTTCAACTTGTCAGCAATGATATACTTAGTTTTACAATTTTGAGAACTTCGTATATGCATACGATGATCACATACACCGTTTCCTCTTCCAACTCCATTTTCCCATCATGCCCTTCTTCCATTTCATGCTTTTGTTTGTTTGTATAAACACTAAGCCTAGCTAGTGTTGCCTGTAAAGAATGATTCTCCCTTCCCCAGCAACTATGCTCTCCCAGTAGCTCCTCGTATGGGGCAATCCTGAAGATCAGCTGAGTCATGAGTTTGGCTTAACATGAATTTTTTCTTTTTTTGTCAAAGTCTAACTTCTTTTAAAAGATTTACTTGTATGTATAAGCATTTTGTCTACATTTTATGTATGTGCACACACTTGCCTGGTGTCTACAGAGCTCAAAAGAGAACACTGGACATCCTGGAACTGGATTAAAGGTGACTGTGAACCACAATATAAAGGTGCTGAGACCAGAACCTGGGTCTTCTGCAAGAGCAGTGAGTGCTCTTAGCTACTGACCAAGCAATCCACTTCCTGTCCACATCTCTCAATGCCACAGCCTAGCAGGCATATGGATTGAGGGTCTCAATCTACATTAGTAATAGAATAACCAACTATTGTACTGTATTACAATGTGATTTGCCAGCGAGCAAATGTGGTAAAGACTGTTACTTGTGTCTCAATACCTTACTGAACTTGTCTTAGTAAAAATATTCATAATTTTCAATAAAAATCAAGAAAGCCAACTGGACTCTTTCTCTCTTGCTCTTCCCCTCTTCCCCCTTTGTCCCCTCTCTCCCCGTTCCCTTCTCCCCTTTCCACATGCTCATGGCCAGACTCTACTCTTCTACCCCACCCCATCCTACCCTTTTCTGCCCCTACTACCCTCTTAACTCCCCTCCCCATGCCCTGAATAAACTCTGTTCTATATTTAAAAAAAAAAAAAAAAAGCAACAAGTCTTGTCTACAGAGTGAGTTCTAGGATAGGCAGGACTACACATAAAAACTGCCCCCTGCGCCCCAACCAAAATCAAGCCATTCTTCCTTTCATTTCTGCCCGCCAAAGACCTGAGGTGAGAGGTAAGCAGAAATGTTCTAGCACCTGGAAACTTCTTACAGCAATAGTTAGGCCTGTTTCTTTGTAAGCCACTCCAATCCTTATAGTCTAGAATACTGAGGTTCTTCTATTTTATTTAGCAAGTCCCACAGTCCAGTGGCCATCATTTACTGCACTTCATTTCTGGTTATTAAATTTTAGCACAATTGCAGGGGGTGGAGGAAAGCAGTATTTTGGCTAATGTTATTGAACGCCTTCAAGGGATGGATGTCATGGTTTACCACAGATACAACTGGCTTCTTTCTAGTGTCCGGCAAGCCTAGCTTTTCTCAGTAGAGTGTCCGGCAAGCCTAGCTTTTCTCAGTAGAGTAAACAGGTATCCATCTTCAGCTTTCTGGCAGCGCGGAGTCTGCACATTTGCACGGTTCTGACCTAAACCGAGGAATGGGAGACTGGACAGTTTAGAGCCAAGTCCTATCAGGAGAGGAGTCACAGATATTTAAACTCAGTGCCTAAGAGCAGAGAAGCAGTCATTCCCAGAGGCGTTAGCAGTAGCAGTGGGGAGCACACTGAGCGGCAAACAGCAGATTTCACCATGCCGTGCAATGTGGCTGAGAGGTCCAAGCTGCTCAGATGGACTACTGTTCTTTGGAGAAGTATTAAAAGGCAACGCAAGAGGTTATAGAATAGTATAAAGTCTAACTTATTGAAATTCAAATAAAAGTTTTATTTTTTTTAATGATTTTATATATGTGAGCACTCTATAGCTGTCATCAGACACACCGGAAGAGGGTGTTGGATCACCATTTCAGATGGTTGTGAGCCACCACGTGGTTGCTGGGAATTGAACTCAGGACCTCTGGAAGAGCAAGCAGCCAGTGCTTTTAAGTGCTGAGCCATCTCTCTAGGCACTAAAACACTTTGACAGGACGGAAGACTCGGTATTTAACTTGCCTCCCCTCCTCTCATTGCTAAGGACACACAGCTGGTCAGGGGGAAGAACTGCTCTGAGAAGAATCAACTCAAAGATAACAACTGCCCCCCTTGCCGCTTAGGGAAGCAACAAAGGAACACCTGGGTCATCCCTTCCCTTTAACCGCCTACACAGGACAAGCCACACAGGAGCTTCCTCACAGAGTCCATTACCTCAAACACTGGACACCTGCTCTCTTCGCCAGCTCCACTTTTCCATTTCAGTGCTTACAAGTTCTGTTTGTGAGGGTCCATGTGGTGAAAACTATTACAGGCCTCTAAGCTGCGATGGCTACAGAGGCCCAGGATGCTGGCTGAACAACTGACCACTCTTTCCAGGGAGAGCTGAAGCGGAGAACTTGAAACGCACCTTCCAATCTGTCAGGGACGTGGAAAGGTCACTGTCTCTCTTAACAGTGGTGAAAGTTCTAAAGCGGAGGATCCCAGTGCCTGGTTAGCCAGTCCCCCATACTTCAAAACCCAGAGACTGGATTCTTTTATTTTTCTTTAGGAACACAGAGTACCATTCCAAAGGAGGAGCACAGGGCTCTAGGGAAATACAAAGTTACTGGGCTTTAGGGACTCTGTTCACACTACAGATTTATGCCATATGGACTTCAACCAGAACCAACCAGAGTCAAGGAATTAAGACACCAAGAGGTAAATTGTGATGGTTTATTCTAACAGCAAAAATAACTAGAATGCTAAACAGAAACTCAAGAGAAACTTGAGTTTCTGAAATAAAAATGTGAAACCACCATGTAAAAATCTGCATCTCCTGAGATAGGAAGCTAGCTTTTAAAAATAAAACCTACATGGATTGGTTTTCTTGGGTGCTTGTGTCAGAACACGAACATGTCTCTTGTCTATGAAACGAACATTCATACAGTCTGCAAGACCTTCCTTTTGTTTGCTCTGTTATCTTCATGGATTTCCTTCAACCATTTGATTTCTGCTTCTGAAGCCTTTCCGAAGAATTCCAAGTCCCTAGCTCCCATAGCTATAACAGCTCCCACCAAACTCTGCCCTTTAAGCTGTCCTGTCTCAAGGCCATGGCCCAACAGTTATAGCTGGATTCAGCAGCAGGCCAAACACACGAGTCTTCTGATGTTCAACATGTCAACACAAGCATCATCCACTGTTATTTCTGCACCTTCTGTCCTTTCCTCGTGGGCCCACTGACTGGTCTCTGGGATAGCAGCCAGGCTACCTCAGGCCCGCTCAACAGCTCTCAGCAATACTTAGTTTAGCAGTGGACAATTCACAGCAGACAACCAAGACCAGATGCCGGTGTTTGGAGTCCATCAAAGAAACTGGTATTAACATAAGCGGGTGACTGAAGTTACTGAGGTTTTTATGTCCAAACCAGCAAAGAGTTCGAGTAGTAAGAATAAAGGCACAAGACTTGCTAGACATATTGGGAGAAATGGAGAAAAGTGGTTTAACAAATTATGAACAATTTTCTTTAAAAAAAAAAAAAAAAGTGGTGAGTTGGGTGTGGTAACAGGTATCTGCCATGCTGGAACTAGGGAGGTGGAGGCAGAAGGATCGGGTGGTGCTCAAGGTCATTCTTGGCTGGCTACAGGTAAATTCAAAGCTAGCCCAGTATACAGGAGGTCTTATCTTTAAAAAGAAAAACACAAACGAACAACCCAACAGCTTTATGGATGAGAGCAGCTCTTAGACCTCATTCAGGAAGTTTTTTGCACAGTGGAGGGTGGTAAACACAAAAACCCCAACTGGTCCCAGTTATGAAGAACAGAAAGCCTGTGGCAGGTTTAGCCACAGTAACTTGAGACAGTAGGAGTCCCAGATAGCTTGACACAGAGCCTACTTGAGATGGTAGCCCAACAGTTAAGGGTGGAATCTAAGCAGCTCAACTGTCTTGGCTTGAGTGCTGGCTCACTTGATCCAAGTGGTCTTGGGTACAAGCTGGACCTTATTCCTCTCCCTGTGGTGATGCCGTATTTAAGTGACTCACTCTAGCGATCATAGGTGAAATATCACAGCAAGGAATGGAAGGAAAACGGGCCTCTGGAGCCTGAATTATTTACCAAGGGTATAAAACAGGAGAGTAGGCTCATACGGCTGGCTTGTCAAGGGCTGAAGGATGCAGTGTGTGTGTGTATGTAGCCAGAGGATGACTTTGTGCTCCTCAGGTGTGGTCCACCTTGATTTTGAGACGTTTTTCACTGAAGTGACAGAGTAAGGCAGGCCAGGTTGGCTGCCCAGAGAACCCCAGAAGTCTATCAGTGTCTGTCACTGGGATTACATGCCTAACAGCTGTTGCTTCTTCTGTAAATGTGGCCTCCTTGTATTTGCAAACTTTTATGTTATAAATTATGGTATTAATCCTATATGTGATAATTAGCAATTATGAAAAGCTACACATTGTCTTTGAAATCATTGTTTAAGAAATAAGAGGCCAGGTGCAGCATCTCGCCTCTTAGAAGGTAATCCATGGACAGACTGAAGAACGACAAACTTGTCACTGTCTCAGCCTGTGTACTCCAGACAGAATCTAAGAGTGAGCTTCAATAGGACTGACTGCCTTCTAGGGCTCTCAGCAAACTGGTCCAGCCTCACCCCTTTAAGTACAGTGTGATTATTCATCATGACAATGATGGTTTGTGTGCTCAGTCCAGTGGGTGGCACTATTAGGAGGTGTGGCCCTATTCGAGTACGTGTGTCACTGTGGGCGTGGACTTTAAGACTCCCACCCTAGCTGCCTGGAAGTCAGTATTCTGCTAGCAGCCTTCAGATGAAGTCTTAGAACTCTCAGCTCCTCCTGCACCATGCCTGCCTGGACAGTGCCATGATCCTGACTTAATAACTGACTGAACCTCTGAACCTTTAAGCCAGCCCCAATTAAATGTTCTTTTTAAGAGTTGCTTTGATCATGGTATCTGTTCACAGCAGTAAAGCCCTAAGACAATACATGTTCACTATAAATTGCTTGGAAATAAATATGCACATTAGTCAAGTGAGCTGGCAGCTGTATTTAGGTGAACTCTGCCCTCTTCTCCTCCTGGGAAGCAGAGGAAAGCACAGGATAACTTTTTTCTTTACTGTCCAGTTTTATGAAGCTCAACACTTTTCTTAGTCTTAAGAGGAAAGCATTGGATTTCACTGTGAGGAGTCCACACTCAGGGCCACGCGTTCTTTCTGTATACTTTCTCTCTCTTCCCAAAAAACCTCAGATAATTCAATTTACTTCCTCTACCTCTCCTTCCTGTCCATTTCTGTGATACAAACTTCAGTTTTGGATCAATCTGACCCTGTGAAACAGCTCCAGTATCTTTCCAGTGGTCATGGCCAACCACGGTTCCATATGAACCCTTTGTATATGACATAAACCCCAACAGGAGGGCAGCCAACTCCTGGAGGGCTGCTTCTCACTGACTAGATGCTTTGCTGTGAGGTGAGACCACAGAGAGCGCCATCTTTGAGGCTGACATAGGGGATCCTTGGGTTTGGTCTTGTGACAACCTAACAAATAGAGCATGTTTTCGTCTTACAGAAATAAGCATCCTAAATGTCTGTAAGGACCACACTAGGCAATGCCCCAGGAGCTCATCCTGTGGAAGAAGAAGTTTTATAAGTCACTTAATTCAAAAGGCAATAAAATGCACTTTCTCCTCCCCAAAAAAGTAATGCTATTTAATTACTTTTCAGACAAACAACAGACTCCGAGCTCCTGACAGACCCAGTCGCCCGCAGTCCAGCATACACAATCTTCTTGACCCCGGGGGACAGACTTCCACCTTCTTCCACAGGGCTTAATCTCCACTGCCAAGCTTCTGGGCAGACTCTCTTTTCACTGGAAAAAACCACGTAAACAGTCAGTCAGATGTTTATACTGCTCAGCCTGTTTTGTTTTCTCTTCATCTCTCCTCCCTTCCGATGCATAGCAACAGCACTGCGCACAGGGACAGACAAACCATGTCATGTCCCAAGCAGCCAGTCCACAATTCTGGACATAAGAAGCAGAGAAATGATGGTGAGAGTGGCAATTATTTTCTGTGAGGTTACATCCTCCCTGACTGTGGAAGAATTGGGATCCGATATCACAGTTCAGCTATGATCATCGTACATGACACCACCCGTTACCCCGTGGCCTGCCCATGTGTGCTTCAAAACATTTTTACAAATGTGTGTGTCTTAGACTTAAACCTACCAGTGTGTGTGGGTGAATGTGAGCTGACAGAGGACCGAGTGCAAACGGAGCACCACTGAAGCTTTTATGCCAAGGATGAGTAACACTGAAGCCAGTCCTTCATGACCAAACCCAACCTCTCCTGCCTGGATCTGTCTCATAATGTGCAGTATACTGAACCCTGTAATTGTATGCTACTCTGTCCTTATAGATCACGAAATTAAAAGGAAGTAACACATTTAAAGCACTTTTAAGATTGTTAACATTAGAATAGGATTAGGGTCTGGTTTGGGGATTAGCGATGGCTTGGGGTTCCCAGTACTCAGTAGCACATGGGGCAGGCACAGGGAAATTCACAACTGCCTGGAACTTCAGTCCGAGGAGATCCAACATCCTCTTCTGGCCTTTGAGAGCACTGTATGTAAGTGTGAATGTATGCACACGTATACACTTAAATAAAACTAAATTTTTAAGGAATTAAAAAAGATTATTTTGCTTCAAGTTAATCCTGCTTGTCTCCCTGAGGTGGAAGAGGAAGGAGGAAGCTGAGAGGGTACGCACGGGCTAGAAAGATCAGCCTGGACCTGACTCCTTACCCACCGACCGGTTCCTTGGGGTTATTTAGGTCTACAGTTGTACCAGCAACCAAAACATTTGGTGAGTCTTTCCTATGTGTAAGGCACCAAAATACTGCCACCTCAGGCAATAGCCACCTTGGGAGTTTTATAAACTCCAGAACCTTTCAGATTCCTCCAAAGCCCCGTAAGTTAATTGTTTTGTCCTGGCTTTCTCTGCAGGGGTTTATCGTGGCACCTACTGTACACCTCACCATCACCACCACCTACACAATCAAAGGTAAAGGAAGCAGAGAGGGCTGAGGAAGCACGAGGGAGGGGACTCAGTGGCAAGATTTATTTCCCAACAGGAGGCTGACATCTGAAAGGTGCTCTGCCAGGTACTGTCACTGCTGACCTGCAACACTCAGCAGCAAGGAAGCTGCTCGGCTGACCCCTCACAGGGCTGTCTGCTCCTCAGAAGACAGCACAGGCTGCTTTCTCCAGTCACTCCCATCTGCTACTGGGGTGTCTGCAGAGGAGGTCCTGTGTGGGCTCTTACACTGTTCTCAGTGTTCTCCACAGGATCCACACACACACACACACACACACACACACACACACACACACACACACACACACACACACACACACACACACACACACACACACACACCACTTCCCCTTCCCTCATGAGCCAAAGCTAACTAGCACTTTCCTCTCCTGCCTAGCCCTTGAGCAGTACAGTCAACCCTTTTCATTCCTTAAAGAGAGAAGGAAGGACAAACAAGCAAATACCCAAACCCCTCACCTATGAATACAGGCGGACCTAACTGTGGCCATCTCCAACCAAACACCGTAACAACCATCAACTGTAGACTACTGTAGACTACATTTTCCAGAAACACATTTTCTCCCAAAAGAGAACTCTATTCTCAGGATAAAAATTCAACTGGAGAGAACAAAATTTTCAATACTTTCCAAAGAAAATGTCCTGTTCTTACAGACCCTCCCTCATCATGAGCCACCTTGCAGAAGATCAATGCTACAGGACTGCACAGAGAAACATGCACCTCGATGTGCTAAGGATAATAGATGCATGTCCACAGGCCTGCCCTTACTGCTAAGGGAGTGCACTTAGGACATGACAGCCACGGCAGGGCCCTTGAACTCTGTCAGATTCTCTTTGCAGCTGTGGCCCTAGACAGCCCGTTACATAGAAAGAAGAGTCACCTGTGTGTGTGCCTGTAAAGAAGTCCAAAATAAAGTAACAAATTCTACCTGAGCTTCCAGTACAGGATGAATTCCCCTTTTTTACAGCTTCGTCCAGGAAGCCTTGCTTGACCTAAGTGTTATTCCTAAGCCAGGTGAAAGAGAAGCTGTGTGCTGCTTGTTTACACAGTCCATGTTTGCCCTGGCTAGGAACTCACCACACAGCTTCCCCTGAAACCAACATGAGAAGACTTAACGCTATGTTAATCATGTTGAAGAAAAAGGTTTTTACAAAGTTTAAAAAAGAAAAAATGACTACTTAAAACTGAAATTTCTGATGTGAAAAAATGGGCTATTATCAAATGGTTAAAAAAAGAGACAAGAATAAATACACGGCTTGGAGATTCTTATTTCTAAAAAGCCTCAACATGTGTGAATCAGAATCCAATTTTAAGATAAAGCACTGAAAGAATCTTCAAAAATTTTTTTCATTAATTTTATCCAAGAAAGAAAAAAACCCAACATCAATACATGTGGAGAGAACACCTTACAAACAGGCCACATTCTGTTATGCAACAAAACACAAACCATACTTGCTGAATAAAACTGTCTATACGCAGATTCACACAGTCTCGTCTGCTGCAATGCAGCGTGGCCTGTATCACTGTTCCTCAGCTGAAGTCTTAGCTGGGGTCCTGAAGAATCTCCTTCTAGAAGTAGTTGCTGAGCTTTAACCCAGCCATGGACTCCTGTATTATGCAGCACAACTAAGTGCTTTGATCAATGGCTGCCATGCAGGTGAGCGGTTCTTATGCACCAAGAATTCACATGCCACTCCTTGTTTTAGCAGTTTTAATATCCTCTCACATGGACAAAGAATCAGAAAGGGCAGGAAATAAAACCAGTGAGTTTAGAGAGGTAAATAGAGAGGTGTAGCCATAGCAGCTTAACTAAACACAGCCCAGATTTTAGACACAACGTCCCCTGCAGAAGCACCCTTTCCTAGAAGGGAGGATATGAGAGTAATTTCTCATTTCATGAATCTCTTTTCTTTTTTTTTAAAAAAAGATTTATTTATTTATTATATAAAAGTACACTGTAGCACCAGGAGAGGGCATCAGATCTCATTACAGATGGTTGTGAGCCACCATGTAGTTGCTGGGATTTGAACTCAGGACCTCTGGAAGAGCAGTTGGTGCTCTTAACCACTGAGCCATCTCTCCAGCCCCTTCATGAATATCTTGAGTTTTCAGTATATCTCAACAATTCAAATAAGCCAAAATACCCTTTCAGCCAGACTCTGACCGACCATTCCAACAGCGTCATAAAGGGCACTCTTTCCAACAGGGCAGAAATGGCGCCTGTTATTTGGTACGTCACACGATCAGCTGCTGTACACAGTACATTCTTTTACATCTACAAACACAGGCACATGTAGTAGCAGTCACATTATTGCGTGTCCCTTTAAAAAGGTACAAAACAAACTGCTTACCTTGGTGAAGAAGCTGCATGTCATTACTGCAGCCTTTCAATACCACGTGCAGAGTCGGATACTCAATGATCACTTTGTTCCTCAAGTTGTCTACAAGACTTTTGGAAGGATCCAGTTCATAATACCTTAAGAAAAAAAACCACACTTACGTCTTCTAAGAATCCAGGCAAAAAGACTAATATTGAAATGACTGGACAAGTACATCAGTGCCTATAACCAAATCCATGAGCAGCCGTGACAAGAAGCTCATGACTTGAGGGCAGCCTAGGCTACACATCCAGTTCCAGGCCAATCTGGGTTCCATTTAGACCTTGTCTCAAGCGATCAAAATAACAGCAAACAATCAAAATGTATAGCAAGCAGGGCACGGTGGTACAGGATCTGTCACTTACTTGGGAGGCTGAAACAGGAAGTCTGAGGCTAGTCTAGCAAATGACTGCAAGATGCCATATTTAGAAAATAGACCTACCAGATATCGGCACTTGAAAAAACTTAGACCAAGTCTCTAGTTTTCATATAGACTTGGAAATGAACAGTTTTATATAAAACCAATGTTCAGTGCATCATGAGCTTTTCTTTGACAGGTGAAATTCAAATTCCTCAAATCTATTTACTTTGAACTTTAAAAGAATAACTGGCTACAAAATACTTTTATAGAAGGTCAAATTTACTTATAACTGGATTCCAGAAGTTTATATTGCCATGCAATTAAATATAGTTTGTCTTCATCTTGACACTTTAATACTTTTGATTTGTGAATGTGATGTGAGAAATCTAAGAATTACAGGCTATTGGTCACGGTATCAGACATAGCTGATAATACACAACAGTTAATTACCAACACGCACTAAGGAATAAGACCACTAAGTTCTTAAAAGATAGAATGGGCCAAAGGTACGTCGTCCTGAAGTCTCCTTTGCCTGCTCTCTGGGTGCTGTGTCAGCTGTGCAGTAATAGTCTGTGCTAGAACACGCTGGCGTCTGAATGTCATTTCAGACCAACAGGAAAACACCAAGAGGAGGCTCACCAGCTTCACTCTCCCCCACGGACAGCACAGGACCCTCACAGGCAGACAAACCCACAGCTCTTCAGGGCATCTGCTGTCCCTGCAGAGGACCCGGGTTTGGCCCCCAGCACTCACTCACACTGGGTGGCTCCCAACCACCTGACTCCAGCCCCAGTAGGTCCCATGCCTCTCTGGCCTCCACAGGAACTGGCACTCACATGCACAAGCCTAACAGTACACACAGGGAAAGTCATAATGACAAAGTAAGTCTTTAAAACAGAAAGCGCACTGGATTGTGAAGGCTCAAGAGCAAAGACGTCCCCTGGAAGCACTGCCCCGCTGCGATTTGGCATAAATCACTGGCGAGTTTTGGCATCTCTAAATTTACATCGAGTTATTTGTATATGGAGTCATGAACTCCCATAACAGCAATTTCTCTGTTCCAAGGCTGTCCTGTGCAATAGGGGAAACGGTAAGTGCTTTACGAATGCCAATCCAAGTCTCCCATGATAACAGGTCTTCCTCAGGGGATGACACTGAGAGACTGAGTGTAAAGGAAACCTGTGTGTGAGCTTTTCTGATGATCACTCTACCAAGAACTGGATGGAGTATTTACTTCAGAATCACAGAGCATTACAAAGAAGCATGAAAAGCAAAGTAACTGTGTTTTCTGAACCAGCATCTGTGTTCACACACCATTCTCTCCCTGGGTAACAGAAGACAGATGTGCAGAAAATATTTACAAGTGGGTCCAGGATTTAAGGATCAAATGCTTCACATCTTTCAAACATTATTTCCCTCAAAAATAAACAACGTGGGCTGGAGGATGGTTCAGCAGTGTACTTAGTGCTTTTGCCCAGGACCTGGTCCACTCCTGAAGGCCACAGGGCACCTCACAACTGTTTGTTACTGCCCTTCCAGGAGATCTGACGCCCTCTGCTAACCTCCGCCAGTACTCCACACATGTGGTGCACTGTGTGCACGCAGGCGAAACACTCAGATGCACAGAATTAAAAATACATTAAAAAGAAACAGTTGTAGTTACACTAAGAAAAACAGGAGATTATACTAGATAACTGAATATAAAATTAGTGTACAGTACACAGTGATGCACCTGAACTTTTCCTAGGGGAAAACACAACCAGGGCTCTCAGAGGTCTCATCAGGCATCAGGGGGTCAGCCTTGAAAGAGCTTACCTTCTATGCACACTTAATCCTAACCACAAGGCTTCCCCTAAGACACCTCACAAATGAAGGGATGTTTCTATTGCGTAAACCAAGCTGGCATAATGCAAACCACTCACTACACAGCTTTTTACAGAACTGTCAACTAAAGAGTTGTTTTTGAAAACATTTTGTTCAAATATGACAGAAAGTGGGTTTGTTGAATGTCTTTTTTTATTTGTGTGTTTAAGTGCATGTCCCATCTAGGAGGTGCCCTCAGAGGCCTGGAGCTATAGGTGGCTATGAGCCTCCCAACATGGCTGAGAATCAAAGTCTGGTCCCCTGTAAAAGCAGCATGCTCTTCTCACTCCTGGGCTGCCTCTGTAGCCCCTGTTCCAGGGTTTCAGTTAGTGTTTGCCCTGCAGTTACAGCCTCTATCAGAGGAACATTTCTCTTAAGGGCCAGCAAGCATCCAGAGCAGTGCTTGGTGACTGTGAAGTTCGTATTTCAAAGTAGACTCCCTTAGCTCAAAGTCAGAAATTCTTCAAATTCTAGGACACCAGTGTGCAGCAGTGACTAAAAGTGTACCATGGAGTCATTCATAAAGAAAGCCCGTCCAATACATACAGGGTAACATCTTATGGACTTAGAATTTGGCTATAGGAAGCAGTAAGCCTAATAGGAGTTAAAGCCCTTCTCTGCTACTGACTGGTCTGATCCTGGATACATCACTTCTAAGTGTTTAATTACTTATATTTATTTACTTGGCATGTGTGTGTACACAGTCTTGAGGGTCAGTCCTTACCTTCCACCTTAAGACAGGGTCTTTTGTTGTTTGCTGATGCCCATAACATACTAGCTGGCATCTAGAAAGCCCAGACATGGGCGACCGTACCTGGCTTTCCCAGGGTACCAGGATTCCAGCTCAGACCTTCACGCCTGTGTAGCAGGTGCTGTCCACTGAGCAGCTCCCTAGCTCACTTCATGCCTTCAATCCTGTTTCCTACTTGCAAACAGGGATGCCAGTGCTTCTTCAGAGCCACGAGCGCTCCGTGACTAAACAGAGATTACTAGTTCACAAACTCAAGTCTGACACAGCTTTTACTTTATTATAACTACAGGACACAGTCTCAGGACTCCCTTCACCTGTGTGTCTATTCTGCCTAGGTATAAGAATCTGACTTCTAGCACAACCCAAGCCTCTGTGGTATTGTCATGCTTATTTTCAAGGGTCTAAAGTACCTAAGATGCTTTTGTTTTCAATACCCTGAGGCGAGTTTTAAAGTTCAGTTTTGGCCCTCTCACAACACGCAGCTCAGATCCTTTGTAAACCATTAGGGTCACCTAATCCCAAAGGACACCTTCATCTTTCTGAAATCCCTGCAACTTTGTTATTTCCATCAGCTGCCCCAGCTGAGGTAAATGACTTAGGCCTGGAGAGATCACAATCCTATCCTGCCTGTACTTTCCTCCCAGCCTCAGGGACACGGGCAGACATTTCTTCTTGTGTGACTTTTTCAGCCTCCTCTAAGCCAGCTGACCCTGCTCCCAGCAGTCACACAGGGACATCGGCAGGGCAGAAGGACTCACTCAGAAGGCTTAACAGGTGTCTCAAAGATTGATGTTAAATAGGGTCCTGATCCTCAAGTGTAACCTTGGCCTTGTTTCAACCTTACAAAGCAATCGGCCAACTTCTTCCCCTTCTCTGTCTGTCTAAGCAACA